>NW_012113141.1:16597569-16644233 GCF_000951035.1 Colobus angolensis palliatus
AAAAAAAAAAAAAAAAAAAGGAATGACAAGACCTATCTTGCTAAGGTAGAGGTTGTAAGAACTAGTTAGCATATGTGAATGTGAAGCCATGTGTCACACATTGAGGCAAACTGAGGGTGTTCAAAAAATGTTTGCACCCTTAATTTTCTAAAAATCAAGATACCATAATTTGACTGCCATTAGGCATACTGCCTGTTCTCTTTGTAGCCTTTTCCACAGTGCTGCAGAAGGTACGTAAATAGCCCTGTAGCCCATAGTGTCCTAGATTTCACCATGAAAACCAGTGGATTTCTCCATCTTAAATTACCAAGGGCAGTTATAAAGAGGAATTCGGCCCACTGCTATCTCTGGAACCGCCTAATCTCTGTTTTTCTAAAAGTGAGCTGATTTAATTTCTTTCATATTTTTGACAAAATTTTGACAAAAATAAACTGCAAGATCCCTGAAAAAGCATTCCATTTGGTTTATACTGGAACTTCTTAACCACTGAAGTTAAAAGAAAGCCAATCTATCACTGTTATTTGATAATAAATTACATTTTTCTTCTTTATAATCCTCCAAAATGCACTCAGATTTTGTCTTCAAAATAACTGATGTATTTTTTTGCCCTCATTTCTCTAAGGGGGAAAAAACACCCAAAAATAGCCAGATTTTTACTTGTACTCTTTTTTTTTCTTTTAACATGAAATGATTGAATTTGCTAGTGAAAGAAGAGTACTTATGAATTGCAAAAGCGTGCCTTCTGATAAATACTTCATCATCTCTGAAAAATGAAAGCAATAAAAAATGCAATAAATTCTGTTTATGGAGGAAGAAGCAGACTAACATCTTGCAATATTAACTTCAGAGAAATGTGCCAGAGTGTGAAAGTGGTCAGTTCTTGCTTATTGCTCTGGCATCTTAGATGTGCAGGCACATGCTGTTCCTCAGAGATATAGGGGCTCTCAAAAGAATCTCTACATTCAACCCTACTCACTACCCCTGCCTCACACCACGTCTGCAGGAGGAGTACAGCCTTACACACTGAATTCCTTGGTATAGAGAGGCACCTTGGGCATTAGTCAATCAGATGGCTGTTTGTGTTGTTGACCCAAGTTTTAAACCAGGCTTTCAGGTGTACTGGCTGCTGGCCTCTGTGGCAGGGACATGATACTTAACCTCTGTGAGTCTCTACTTCCTCATTTGTAAAATAAAGATAATATTTGGACCTGCTAGGAAGTTTTAAAAATTTAATAGAATAATATAATGTATGTGAGGTATTAAACAAAAAGTATAGCATGCTGTCTGATGTTTGCTATTTATATTATTATTATTATTGTTGTTGTTGTTATTGTTTTGTGGTTGTTAACGTGGTGTTTGGGGACTTGGGTTCTGATGTCAAACAGACTTACTTAATTTTCAGTTCCAAATCCAGCTCTGTGTGACCTTGAACATATTTTGTAATATCATCATGTACTAGTTTATTGACCCTTATCTTGAATGGGATAACATGATCACTTCTCTCACAGAGTTGTTGTGAAAATTAAGATATAATAATAGAGTAACATGGTTATGGTTATTACTTAAGTTAAACCCTGAAGGTACACTAATGTGCTAGATATAATTATTATTAACATACCTTGGAAGAAACTGAGACTCATAAAATTTATGAAAATCAGTTAGTAGAAGAATTTTAATCCTATTCTCTCTCATTCTTACACCTGAAATAGATAGCTCAAGGCAGTGAGCTATAGAAAAAACTGAGAACCATCTCTGACTTCTCTTGTCTTATGCCAAACCAAAACTGTCAATGAATTCTCTTAGTTCTGTCTTCAAAATGAGCCAGATTGTGACCACCTCATACAGCCTCCATCACATTTCCCCAAGCTAGGCCATTATCTTCTCATACCTGAACTAGGTCAGAAGGCTACACACTGGTTTCTCTGCCCAAAGTTTGCCTACAAAGCTGATTTTCATCTCAGAAACCACAATGATATTTTGAAAACAGGCATGAGGTCTGTTCAATAACCTCTAATAGCTTGCAGAATGAAGGGCAAAATTCTCACCATGGCCTATGGGGTTCTAAGGAACCTGTCTGTCCCTTGTTGACCATCTGACCTTCTCTGTTGCAAACCTGGTTCTTCATCATTCAGTTCTAGCCACATCAACTTTACTGCTCTTCTCTAAACAAACATACAAGGACGCTCCTACCTTAGGGCCTTTGTACTCTCTATTACCGCTGCTTTGAAACTCCCCCCAGATACCAGTTTAAGTTATCTCTTTGTTTTTTTCAAGTACTCCTCAAAGGTCACTGCATCAGAGAGGAATTCCCTGACTACTCTACATAGGAAACAGCACTTTTCTTCTCCTTCCTACCATTGCCTTCTTTATTTTAGCCCATTGTACTCAGCACCCCTTGACCTCTCTCTACCAGCAGAATCCCAGAATCAAAGTGTTTTGTTTATCCTCCAAACATGTGACAGTGCCTAACACATGGTAGGTGCTCACAAATATTCCTTGAATGAATGAATAAATGAGTTAATTACCTGATGCTCTGTGTGATTATATAACCTGAAAAGAGGGTTGATATATTAGATTTTATTTTTTGTGATTCCTCAAAGAACCACTGAAGAGAAATTTAGGCAATAAAAATGTGAACTTCTCAAGGGTAAGGCCAGACAGAATCCTATTCACCTTCCAAGTAATTCAGATATTTAATGAATGTAACTTTGTTCTCCCTGGAAACTCCCCAGAGGCGTAGAAGCAATGTAGGTTTCTCTCTACTTAACACCTAGCCAGTACTGACAGCATAGACCCATGAGTCTAATTCTTAATTCTTGTTAAAAGAACTGAGAAGAATGAGAAGTGGGCTGCATAGAATTAAGGAATTTGTAATCAATTGATTAATTTTGGGTTATTCATTCTGAGCTGTAAAGAAGTAAATGAAGTAGATGATGACTGGTTGCAGTAAATTTGGTAAAGTCAAGCAAACATAAATAATAAAGCGAGTTCTCTATTAGAGTTTTTATCTACAAGAATTTTATAAGCAATGACACAGAAAAAGAATCTATCCACCAGGTGTCAATTTGAGCACATCAGATAGCAATGTTTTATCCACCAATCACTGATTCCCTACAATTTGCTAATCTCCTGAGATGGATGCTGAAAGCTGAATTAATCCAGACTGTCAACTCAGACTGTCACCATCAGAATACAAAATGGTATGTGCCCCAGGATTTCTTTAGTCAGAGAAATTGAGAAATCTCTCTTGTGTGGGGCTTGTGCTCTTCACAAACACAGTTCATAAGCAGTGCAGTATAACCAAAATAATTCATTTTAGGGAGTAGAGTTTTTTTAAATAGGAGAAAAAATTTTCAGTAAGAAATAGCTATTCTATCAAATACATACCTTTTTCTTCTCCCAAAGAAATTCATCTATCAGAAGACTCAGAAAGCACCCAAAAGACAACCGTGGCTATTTCTTCCCAGTTCCCATGTAACTATGATTGCTCTTAGACTGAACTCAGCTCTGCTATATGACTGCATATGAAGAAAATATCAACTTTAAAGCTTTACCTGAGTTTACAGCACGTTCGAGTTAATATTGCCACCCATCATGAAAATGGGCTTACCACCTTAGAATTTGGGTTTGTAGGGGACAAGGGAAAACTTCCTGTTTGCCCTCTAAAAGTTTGCTGAAAAATCAACTCATAAAAGTCAGATTAATTGGTTAAAAGGCATACTAAATTACTAAAGTGTACATGGGAAGAACCGCAGAGTGGCAATCCACACCCTAAGATGGTGCAGAAACTTTTCTACTATCTTGAGGTTAACAGAGTAAACTGAGGTTCAGTGCATGGCCAAGAATAGGTTGCCTTAGTATGTTTTGTGCTACTAAAAAGAAATACCTTAGGCTGAGTAATTTATAAAGAGAAATGGTTCATTTGGCTCATGGTCCTACAGGCTATACAAGAAGCATGGTGCCAGTGTTACAGATTGTATTTGTTCATTTGTGTTGCTATAAAGAAATACTTGAGACTGGGTAATGCATAAAGAAAAGAGATTTATCTACCTCATGGCTCTGCAAGGTGTACAAGCATGGCATCAACATCTTCTCAGCTTCTGATGAAGCCTCAGGAAATTTTTACTCATGAAGGAATGTGAGGGGGGAAGTAGGTGTGTCACATGGTGAGAGAGGAAGCAAAAGAGAGAGAGGGAGAGAGAAGAGGAAGAAGGAGAAGGAGAAGAAAGAATAAGAAGAAGAAGAGGAAGAGGAGGAGAAGGGGGAGGAGGAGGGGGAGGAGGAGGAGAAGGAGAAGGAGGAGAAGAAAAGAAGAAGAAGAAAGAAGAAGAAGAAGAAAGGAGGAGGAGGAGGACAAGGAGGAAGAGGAAAAGGAAGAAGAAGAGGAAGAAGAAGAAGAGGAAGAAGAAAGAAGAAGAAGAAGGAAGAAGAAGAAGGAGGAGGAGGAAGAATAAGAAGAAGAAGAAAAAGAAGAAGAGGAAAGGAGAAGAAGAAGAAGCGGCAGCAGCAGCAGCAGCGCAGGAACAGGAGGAGGAGCTAGGCTCGACTTATCAGCCAGATCTTATATGAATTCATTACTGCAAGGAGGGCACCATGCCATCTGAGAGGGATCTGCCCCCATGACACAACACCTCCCACCAGGTACCACTTCCAACATTAAGGATCACATTTCCCATGAGATTTGGAGGGAACAAACATCCAATCTATATTATTTCACCTATTGCTCCAATCTCATGTCTTTCTTGCATTGCAAAACACAATCATTCCTTCATCAGTAGTCCACAAATGTCCTAACCTTTTCCAGAATCAACGCAAAAGCTCAAAGTCCAAAGTTTCAACTGAGACTCAAGGCAAGCTCCTTTCACCTATGAGCCTGTAATATCAGAAATGAGTTATTTACCTCCAAGATACAATGATGGTACAGGCATTAGGTAAACATTCTCATTCCAAAAGGGAGACATTAGTCAAAAGCAAGGGCCAACAAGCTCCACATAAATCTGAAACCCAGCAGTAAAAACATTAAACCTTAAATCTCCAAAACAGTTTTTGACTCCATGTCTCAACATTCAGGGCACACTGGTATGAGGTGTGAGCTCTCACGGCCTTGGACAGCTTCACTCCCATAGGTTTGTTGAAGTCAGCCCCTGTGGCTGCTCTCACAGGTTGGACTCTGGTGCATGCAGTTTTTCCAGGCTGCATGAGCATGCTGACTATGGCTCTACCATCCTGGGTCTGGAATTCAGCAGCCCCATTCCCACAGATCCACTAGTGAGTGCTCCAGTGGGGACTCTCTGTGAGGGCTGCTAATCCACATTTCTCCTTGGCACTGCCCTAGTAGAGACTCACTGGGTATCCAGGCTTTTCAATACATGCCCTGAAGTTCAAATGAAAACTGCCAAGCCTCTTTCCCTCTTGCATTGTGCATACTTGCAGACTTAGCACCACATAGAAGCTCCCAAGGATCATGACTTTTGCTCTCTGAAACAGCAGCCCGAGCTGCACCTGGGGCTATTAGAAGCCCTGCTGGAGCCAGAGCAGCCAGTATGCAAAGAATAGTGTCCAGAGATGGCACTGGGGAGTTGCATCCTGGGCTTGGCCCCAGAAACAATTCTTTCCTCTTAGACTTCTCAACTTATGATACAATAGGCTGCCAGGAGGATTTCTGAAATGCCTTTAAGGCCTGTTTTCCATCATCTTGAATATTAGCACTTGGCTCCCTTTTAGTCATGCTAATCTTTTTAGCAAGTGGTTGCTCTATAGGCCCCCTGAATTCTTCATCTGAACATACTCTTTCCTTTTCTACCACGAGCCAGGTTGTGGATTAACTAATTTTTTATGTTCTGCTTATCTTTTAATTATAATTTCCAACTTTAAGTTATTTCTTAAATTTCTTCTTCCAGATTCCCTATGTTATTACTCTTAAGTTCAACCTTCTGCAAATCCTTAGGGCATGAACACAATGTAGCCAAGTACTTTGCTGGAGTATAATAGAGGTGACCTTTGCTCCATTTTTCAATAACTTCCTCATTTTCATCTGAGACCTTATCAGTTTGGCCTTTACTGTTCATATTTCTATCAGCATTTTGTCACAGCCATTAAACCAGTATTTAAGATGTTTCAAACTTTCTTTCTTTTTACTCTCTTCTGAGCTCTCCAAACTCTTCCAACATCTGCCCATTTCCCAGTTCCAAAGCCACTTTTACAATTTCAGGTGTCCTTATAGCAACACCCTACTCCTGGTACTAATTTTTTATATTAGTTAATTTTGCACTGCTATAAAGGAATATCTGAGACTTGGTAGTTTATAAAGAAAAGAGGCTTATTTGTTTTATTGTTCTGCAGTCTGTACAAGTGTGGCATCAACATCCCTTAAACTTCTGGTGAGGCCTCAGGAAGTTTTCACTCATGAAAGGAGGTGAAAGGGGGAAGAGGAGTGTCACATCCTTAGAGACAGAGCAAAGGAAAGAGTAAGAGGTGCCAGGCTCTTTTTAACAACCAGATCTTGTGTGAAATCATTACCAAAAGGAGGGCACCAAGCCATTCAAGAAGGGTCCACCCCATGACCCAAACACCTCCAACTAGGCCCCACCTCAAACATTGGAGATCACATTTCAACATGAGATTTGGAGAAAACAAATATCCAAACTACATCACTGACCAACGCATTCTCCTTGGCCACTGCACAGAAAAAGCCAGTTCACTCAGAGAGCAGGTATTGCAGCAAAGAAAGTGTTTACTAATTGGAAGGCAGCCAAACAAGGAGGATGGGAGATAGTTCTCCCATCCAAATTCACCTGTGCAAGAATTTGGAGGCTAGGGTTTTTAAGGATTGTTTGGCAGAGAGGGGACTAGGTAATGAACATTGCTGATTGGTTTGGTTGGGGATGAAATCACAGTGGTGTCAAAATTGTCTTCATGTGCTGAGTCAGTACCGGAATGGGGGTCAGAGGACCACTTGAGTTGGTTTGTGGGTATGGGTCACTGGTCCAAGTAGTGTTAGTGTTAGTTGGTCCACAAGAATACATCGTTTTAAAAATATCTCAAACACCAGTCTTAAGTTTCACAATAACAGTGTTATCTATAAGAGCAAATGGGGGAGTTACAAATCTTATGACCACTGGCTACATTACTCTCAAGTGGTAAGCAATTTTAGATAGGCAATTTAGGGAACAATGGCTGGTTACTGCTTAACTATGCCTATATCTGAAGAGAATTTAGGTTTCTACCATTATTGTAACCATGTGGCTTTGCATTGTTTTACAAAGGCAGTTTTAGTCCCTGAACAAGGAGAGGGTTAGTTTGGGGAAGGGACTACTATTCTTCTTGTTGTAAGGCTAAACTATAAACTAATTTCCTTCCATAGTTAGCCTGGCTTAAGTACAAGAATAGGTAATGGCAGTTATCTTATGAGGTTTGAAGCAAGATGGAGTCAGTTATGTTTGATTTGTCTCATTGTTATTATTTTGTGTGGGTGATTTCACCAGCATCTGCTTCTGTGAGGACTTCAGAAAGCTTCCAATTATGATGGAAGGCAAAAGGTAGCAGGCCTCACATAACAAGAGAGATAAATCAAGAGCAAGGGAGGAGGGAGTTAGGGAACTTTCAAATAATCAGTTCTCATGGGTTCTGATAGTGAGCTCTCACTCGCTTCTGCAAGAATGGTGCCAAGCCATTCATGAAGGATCCACTTCCATAATCCAAATACCTCTCACCCGGCTCCATATCCAACATTGGGGATCACAGGGATCTCTTTTCTTTTCTTCTCTTTTCTACTCTTTTCTTTCCCTTCCCTTCCTTTCTTTCTTTCCTTCTTTCCTTTTTTGAGACAGAGTCTCTCTGTCACTCTGTCACCCAGGGTGGAGTGCAGCAGCACAAACTCAGCTCACTGCAACCTCCACCTCCTGGGTTCAAGGGATTCTCCTGCCTCAGCCTTCTGAGTAGCTGGGAAAGTGGCATGTGCCACCATGCCCAGCTAATTTTTGTGTTTTTAGTAGAGATGGGGTTTCACCATGTTGGCTGGGCTGGTCCTGAACCCCTGACCTCAGGTGATCCTCCTACCTTGGCATCCCAAAGTGCTGGAATTATGGGTGTGAGCCACCATGCCAGCTGGGGATCACTTTTCAACATGAGATCTGGAGGGGATAAACATCCAAACCATATCACAAGTGATGGTGTCAAATTAGGTTATAGTGGCGAATAGGTTAAGGTAGGGAGAGAAAACTTCACTAGCAAAGGTGCTCTTAATAGGTCAACAAAACCTCACTGGTAGCAGCCCGCAGAAAGGATAAAT
Source organism: Colobus angolensis palliatus (assembly GCF_000951035.1). NCBI lineage: Eukaryota > Metazoa > Chordata > Mammalia > Primates > Cercopithecidae > Colobus > Colobus angolensis. The sequence continues at coordinate 16,605,860 of NW_012113141.1, forward strand.
GATTCGTGTTTCTTTCAGATGTTTAGAGATGTTAGACTCTCAGTTAATCTTTCCTAGAACCAGAAAAGGGAAGACCTGGCTGCATCATGGAGATTCTCTATAGATGCTGATTTCCTTCAAAAGATAAATTTTCAGGACTACATCTGTTGCTGTTTCTCTGACAACCATCTCAAAATATATCAAAGAAATATACTTTGGGATAAAATACTTTTATTTCTTTCTGACTGCTGAGTAAGTCAGGTAAAAAGAAAAAGAAAAGAATAAAATAAAAGAACTGGTAGAAAAACATATAAGAAGGAAGACAGGCTAAGTCCTCCCCAACACACACACACACATACACACACAAACACACACACATTGAGTAGCATGAAAAGGCTCTTAAGAGTCAGCTAGCACAGTGGTATTCATCGTCATTTCCATTAGAACACCCTGGGGGATGTTCAAAGAATTTGGACACTCAGGCCTTCCCCGCTTAGGATTCTCACCAAATGGTCTGGGAGTGGCCATGCAGTAGCATTGTTTGCAGACTTCTATAGTGATTGTAATGTGCACCCAGGATTGATAGTCACTGCGTCAACCAAATTTTGGAAATCTCAAGAGGTTAAGTAATTTAAAGAGCTTTGTGGTCCCGAGGCACACAGTCAAAACTAAAACCGAGTTTTTTTTTTCTCTTAATTTATGACTCTTTCTCTGTATTCAATGACACTATCTCTGGGTCTGTCTTGAAAGCTTGATTATAATTACATGGCCAAAATTAGGATACCATGACATTACCATATCCTCTGAAATTTGAAAGAAAACCCTGAAGAACAAGTATTTCTGGGTGCATCATTTAATCATTAGGAGCATCCTTCTTAAGTTGGCAAACTGTACTAGTTCAGTATACAAAGATAAACCAATAAAAAGTTGTATTCTTAAGAACTGAGGCTATATTACAATAATCACAGTATGGTGCCAGCCGTGTTTTCCTCTCACTCTCCACAATGGCAGGACTCTGTGCATTATTCTAGTGGTAACTCAGTGACCAACTGACAGAGGAAATGATCCCAACAGAGGACAGGCACTTTCTGTGATGGCCCTGGACTGTTGCTGCCGTGGCCTTGGGCCTAACTGAAATCAATTGTCAGTCTTCATTGGTATGCCCTTGCACACCCCAGAGCTAGTTGGAAAGGCAGATGATCCAAGTCACAGTCAATCTTAAAATGTTAGCTCAGAAACAGAAATGTGCTAAAAGTTAATTTGATCTTGCAAACACACAAAATAAAATATGACTGGAACATCCATCATGAGAGGAAAGAGGCAGCTCCCCTCATGATTTCTTTTATCTTTCATCACTAAATATAATTTTGCTCTTTTAACATAGTAACATAGGATTGTCTTCCCTCCACAGCCATAGTAATAGGAGGTTATTATTACGTGATTTTTCCCCTTTACAAATGCAGTCTATTTCCATGGTCTATCTATTTATAATAATATGTATTTAGGCCGGGCGCGGTGGCTCAAGCCTGTAATCCCAGCACTTTGGGAGGCCGAGACGGGTGGATCACGAGGTCAGGAGATCGAGACCATCTTGGCTAACACCATGAAACCCCGTCTCCACTAAAAAATACAAAAAACTAGCCGGGCGAGGTGGCGGGTGCCTGTAGTCCCAGCTACTCGGGAGGCTGAGGCAGGAGAATGGCGTAAACCCGGGAGGCGGAGCTTGCAGTGAGCTGAGATCCGGCCACTGCACTCCAGCCTGGGTGATACAGCGAGACTCCGTCTCAAAAAAAAAAAAAAAGTAATAATAATATGTATTTATAGTCATGACTATTTAGAGTATAAGGAAATATTGTATTTTCATATTAACAAATATATAAGATGCTCACAGGAAATTTTAATGGAAAGTTTGATGTAAGTTTTGCTCTAGAGGAATAAATATTGAAGCCAGGTAAAGTGTTACTCATTTGTCTTCTTTAAATATTTCACAAGATTTTTTTCAACCTCCCTTTACAAATGCTGACTCCACTATTACTCTATGAATGCGTTTCTGAACTCCAAAAGAGTTGCAGTGATTAGCCTACTGTGTTTATATATGTTAAAGAAAATGTGCATTAAGCCCAAGCCTGACAAGTAAATGAAAATATCAGACTACTAAATTTAGTTCATAGTTGCCAGGGGTCCAAATCATGTGAGATATATCTTAGTAGCATTTTATCAAGTATGTTCTCTGTGCAAAAGTGATAAGCTACTTTGTAGGTATTATTCTATGTAATGTAAAACTTAGAAGTACAGAAACCAGTGTCCTCAATTTGTAGGTGAGAAAACCAAATAGAGATTCTATGACTTCAATGTTGTCCACCCAATAATTAACTGAACTTATTGTTTTAATTTTATGAAGCCATACGTTTAACTTTTGACAATATATTAATGAACTGAAAAGTACTGAAATTACTATCAGTGTGCCTAGTAAGGTGTATCAAATAAAATAAAAAAGTAGAGCTCCTCTGCAGAGTTGTTCACCTACCAAACACCAAAAGTTAAAGCTAGAAAATAAGTGAAATTCTTCACTTTATATTGATGGAACAGAGAACATTATTATCTACTCAAAGTTGCACAATTGTCTAGTACTCAATTAATGTTCAGGGCTAGCCAATGTCATGCAATGCTTAGTTAACATTTTTCTTAGATTGGATATACTTTCTAAGCTCTCTCATGGTTTGCTTAAATAGATACTTTCAAAGTTCACTTTGGGCATTTCAGTAAGAAGCTGAATGAGAGAGAATTAGTTGCTTATTTTTTCATTAATTTTTTTAAGTTACAACACTGAGAAAGGACACCATCAATTGTTTTTTCTCTCTTTATGGCCCACTGTCATCTCCTTTTTTGTCCTCTACATAAGTGAATGAAGGAATCTACTCAGGAAACCATTGATAGAGCTGTTTTCATTATATGTAAAAGTAGAAAAACAGTTCCCCTGTATTAGTTATGCATGATGAGAGGCTTAAAGGGGAAATATAATAACAAAAAGAAAAGGAAGGGGAGGAGTGCACAGTCACTAAAATCACAGATGTGATTTTCAAATCCCACTGTCTGACCACCCTACTCCCCAACACATCACTTTCAATTGTGTCATTTGGGGTTATTTAATCTCTAGCTATCTTGGTGCCATCTTTGAAAAACATAAATGATTCCTCTCATAGAATATATGGAGATTTAAATGAAATAATGCATATGAAACAATTCTCAAAGTACCAGGCATATATTGTTGACAATAAATATTTATTGTGTATATATTATATGTCAAATATAATTCCGTGTTTTCATTCATTGTTCCCTTTAACCTCAGAAGCCAAAAGTCATTTTGTTTACTACTGTGCTCCAGTGTCCCCAATTGCTATTAAATGTAGCTCTAAAGATGAGAGATCAATGTCTTTATTATTACTCTGTCTCTTACAAGCCGTTTGAAAGGGGAGGCTGTTGTTTATGCATAGAGATTCGGTGGTGGGGGGGCTCTGAGCCTTAGTTGTATCTGCAAAATACAATTACTTCTACCTCCAACAGTACTTTTGAGTTTGCCTGCTATCACAGGGCAAGTATGTAATAAGCATTTAAGGTGTTTCATTAAATGTACACATCATCAATAATAAGAGACACCATTATTACATGTTCTACTGAAATTTTTTAATATGCCAATGAAAATATAATACAATGCTTTCTTATCACATTGATCTTAAGACGTTATGTTACTTCAGAGACGTTAGAATGTGAAAAGAAATATGCATCTTGGAATAAATAAAATGCAGTATTAAGCACTCATTTCCTTTCTAGGAAATACAGGCCACACTCACTTCCTAGGAAAAATTTGTCCACATTATTTGTACACATTATTATCACTAATGTAGCATATCAAGTCATTTGCCCAATTCTTCACTTTCTTGAGGCTGTATTATACATTTATGTCCTTACCCTAGCTTCTTGGTCAGTGTTTCTTCACCCCTTGACATTTTACTTGTGTATAGGACTTAATAAGGTTAATAAAGAGTTCCTCAGTGTCAGCACTAAGCTGAATTTGGGGTTAGATAATTCTTTGCTGTGGAGGCCTGATAGTTAGCATCACCTCTAACCTCTACCTACTAGTTACCAGTAGCACCCCTACCTCCCTCCAAGTTGTGGCAACCAAAAATGTCTCCAGATATTGCCAAATATCCTCTGGGGCAGGGGGATAAAATTTACCTTGTTTAGAACCACTGGATCAATGGTATGTTATGGGTTTGGCATAACTAGAGGCTTGAATCTTGTTTACATGATGGGGCTATTTCTCTTACACTATGGTGTCCAAACATTAAAAGACATTCCCCTGGTAGTCTCCTTCTTCACCCTGAGCTTCAGAGTGAACACACATGGAGCAAACCTGAGCCCAGTTCATAGTTTGCAGCAGAGTTAGCATGCTGAGTCCAGCCTAGGTCAGCCAATCGCATCGGGTTCCTTTTCTTGGGCTATTCTTTCCATTGGCAAGAGCATATCTTCTGGTAGTTTTTTGACAAAGACTATATTCCTTTTGGGGGTCAGTTTTTAAAATTTTGAATTCTAGCTTGGAAATCATTTTCTCCTGGAATTTTGAAGGTGTTGCTTTATCATCCTTTTACTTCAAGTGTTCCAGAAAATCTAGCATATAGAGATGTTCAGTGACATGAACCTCACCACTGATCTAGGAAACCTGCCTTTTCTTTCCCACTCTGGGACTTGAATAGATCTTTATTCCCAGGATGCTGAAATGTCATGATAATATGTCTTGAGGTGCTATTTTTACATTTAATCATTTAATGAGCTAGAGAAGTTTTGAGTCCTTTCACCAGAATCTCAGGGGTGTTTTTTAATTACTGGGAAATTATCCTGTATTATTATTTATTTAAAATCCCCACCCCCCTTTTTTTCTTATCTTTGTGGACTTCTTGCTAGTTGCGAGACATATTTTGTCTTTTTGTTCTACTTTCTAAGGATATATATTTTTAACTTTCAAACTTTCTGCTACAATTTAAAATTTTGTGTCTATATATGTATATATATATATATAAATTTGTAAGAACTCTTGTTTTCCTTTTTCTAACATTCTGCATTTTCTTGTTTTATGGATTCACTATAGATAATGTGGATATGTAATAAATAAAACAGATATACTTAAAATGCTATTATTGTATTTTCTGCTTTCTTTGAGTTATATTTATTTCTTTTAAAAACTTTTATTGGTCCTTGTCTTTCACGCCATCGACTTCTGTACATACTTTATTCTAGACTGTTAATTCATATTAGAGTGAGGCACTGAGAAGCACTGTGGATACTTTATGTTTCAGGGTCTCTAAATATTTTTCTTTTGTAGTAGTCAGTACTCTGTAGAGGAATCTCCTAATTTTCTGCTTTGAAGAGAGAAATCTCACTTCAACATTTTAAACAAAAGTGGTGTTTGGGTGGTGGGTGGGAGATGCTTTAATAATTTGGTTTAATAATTTTAACAGTATCTTTCTGCTGTCAGTATGGCACCCTAACTCCACCCTTAACTGCCCATACTGTTTCCAAATTCAGGACCACTCTGATTCTGTGTCTCCAAAATAAGTGTTTGTTGGAACACTTATTCTGAGTGTTACTGGACTTGGAATTGGAATTTTCTGGGTCATGAACTTTGATATGTTACTGATGAACTGTAGTGTATATGGAGAAACAGATGATTCAATTCAATGAGCAATGGATGGTAGAGAGATAATCACCAGGATAGATCATAGGAGGAGGAAGATCTGAAAGTCACACTGACCCTTATGTGGAATTAAAACAATACTGCCGGCCAGGCACAGTGGCTCATGCCTCTAATCCCAGCACTTTGGGAGGCCGAGGTGGGTGGATCACCTGAGGTCACGAGTTTGAGACCAGCCTGACCAATATGGTGAAACCCTGTCTTTATTAAAAATACAAAGAAGGGAAAGAAAGAAAGGAAGGGAGGGAGGGATGGAGGGAGGGAAGGAAGCAACTCCTGTATTGTAGCCCCTAGCCTTCCCCTAGCCTTCCAGATTATCTTATGTCTCCAGCTGCAGAGCTTTTCTAAGGTTCTGCAGCAGGTATACATTTGTTTCTTGTAGGCAGCCGTCTCTTAAAACAGTTCACTTTTCACTGTCTTCCCTCTGAGTCAGCTACCATTCTTCCACCCACTGTTTATCTTCCAAAAATTCACTGACATCTTTCTCCTTTCATTCTCTTTACCTTATGGATTAATATATGTTCTTCACCGACTGACATATTAACAGATTTTTACAAAGGAGCTGAGATAAATAATCCTGTTTAATTAATCATATTTAACCAGAAGTTGGAAATAACATTTTAATAAATGGCATAATAAAAATACATGACATGCTTGTAACATCTGAAGGCAACACAAATGTGGGAGAAATATACAATATTGAACAATCAAACCAGAGATTCAAAATTTATCAGCACATTGATATTATGGAGCTGAGTCTACTGAATGTAATAAATGTAATTTAACCAATATGAGTATAAATTCAGTATGTAAATTCAAAAAATTAGGTGTGCAAATGCAAGATATACAAGAATGTAAACAACTCCAGAAGGTTAGGTGAATTAAAACTGACTTTGCATCATTAGTGTGCCAGGAGTGGTGAAAAAACCAATATGCTCTGAGAAGTTTGGTTGAACTTTGTATTTCTAAGCATAGTTGTAATATTCTGGGCCATAACCTCTAATAAGTTACTGATATACTCAAGTGTATATGGAGAAAGAGAACAACATGGTTTCAGGATTTGACTTATTTTGATATTGCTGGGCCAATTTATTCTAGAAGAGTGAAAATTCAAGAAGGAAGGACAGTTACCTTTAGATTTTTAAAAGTGAAACTGGAAGAGCATAAACCTTTATATACCATAGAAATTGAGGGCAAAATTCATGGATAAAGTTAATGAAAGGCTACATTTGGTCCGTTATAAGAAAGAAATGTTGACCAAATCTGGGTTACTGATGGATCAGTAATGATTAAAATGGAGGTATACCATCATCACAGGGCTTGACTTTTGAAGGCTATTATGTCAAGCTGACTTTCAGAGGGTGCTTACTTTATACTGATAATGAGGCTCAGTACTTCCTGATGAGGCTATCATGCAGGAACATGAATTATTCTCATTTTCCTTTGGAAAAAAATGAGATTAAGTTGGGTACTGAGGGCTACAGACTAGTTAATTAGGATTAAAGCCAAGACTTTTGATTCTGTGGCCTCTGCTGTTAATCCCTCAGGATGAAGTCTCAGATTAATATGAAGCTTCCCTGACCATTCTCTGCTCAGCCAAGCCTCCCTACCACATCCAACCATGATTCCCTCTTCTCTTTAATACCTGTGAGCACTGTGCACTCAATAGCCCTTTGTTGGAAACCATCCCTAAGTAGTTTTAATAAAAACAATACCTGGAAAGATGGAGAACAAACAACTATTCTGCTGGCCAGAGAGGATGGAGTGCATCAGCATCCCAAAGAAGAACAGCCAGCATTCTAGAACTCTGGGGTTGTACCTCCAACAGAGCCACAGAGTGGGCAAAGCCTCAGGTCCTAGGGAAGCAGAGAGACCCCTACCCATGGTGGATTTGAGAATATGTGAGGACCCTAAAAAGGCAAACATCAGTTTCCCACACCATCATGTACTACCCCAAAGGGAACACTGAAAGAGCATGATACAGGGAAAGCCTGCATTTCTTTTTTTCTTTCTGTTTGTTTTATTTAACTTTAAAAATTGAAATATAGCAATTACATATATTTATGGGGTATATAGTGATGTTTCAGTACACATAATGTATAGTAATCAAATCAGTATAATTAATTAGCATATCCATCATCACAAACATTTATCATTTATTTGTTGAACATTCAATACCATACTTCTGTAACATATTAGAAACTACAGTCATACTATGGTGGTATAAAATGCTAGAACTTGTTCCTCCTATCTAGATATAATTTTGTATCCTTTAGCAAATCTCTCCCTACCCCTTATTTCTGCTAGTCTTCCCAGCCTCTAGTATCCTCTGTTCTACTTTTTATTTCTGTGAAATCAACTTTTTTTTTAGCTTCCCCATATGAATGAGAACATGTGGTGTTTTACCTTCTGTTCCTGGCTTATGTCACTTAACATAATGTCCTCCAGTTCCATCCATGTTGCCTCAGAAGAAAGTATTTCATTCTTTTTTTTTTAATGGCTGAATAGTATACCACATTGTCTTTATTCATTCATCTGTTTTTTAATCCATTCATCATCCAATCAACCTAGATTGATTTCTTATCTTGGCTATTGTGAATAGTGCTTCAATAAACATAGGGGTGCAGATGTTTCTTCAATATAATGATTTCCTTTCCTTTGGATAAATTCCCAGTAGTGGAATTGCTGAATCATCTGAGCACTCTATTTGTAGTGTTTTGAGGAACCTCCATACTGTTCCATAGTGACTGTACTAGTTTACTTTAAAAACAATGTATAAGAGTTTTCTTTTCTCTGCATTTTCACCAGCATTTGCTATTTTTTTTAAATAGACTTCCTAAACAGGGTGAGATGATACATCATTGTGGCTTTGATTTTCATTTCTCTGATGATTAGTAATGTTGAACATTTTCTCATATATTACTTGTTGGCATTTGTATCTTCTTCTGAGAAATGTCTGTTCAGATTATTTGCCCATTTTTAAATCAGATTGTTTATTTGAGTTCCTTGTATATTCCGGATATAAATTCCCTGTCAGAGGAATAGTTTGAAAATATTTTCTTCCATTCTGTAGGTTGTCTTTTTACTCTGCAGTTTGTTTCCTTTACTGCACAACTTTCAGTTTGATATAATCCCATTAGTTTAAGTTTCATGTTGCCTGTGCTTTTGAGGTCTTATTTATAAAATCTTTTCCCAAAACAATGCTCTGAAGCATTTACTCCTGTTTTCTTCTAGTAGTTTTATAGTTTCAGATCTTACATTTAGGTGTTTGATCCATATTGACTTGGTTTTTATGGGTGAGAGGTGGGGGTCTGGTTTTATTCTTCTGCATATGGATATCCAGTTTTCCCAGGACCATTTATTGAAGAGACTCTCTTTTTCCCAATAAGTGTTCTTGGCAGCTTTGTCAAAAATCAGTTAGCTGTAGATACTGTTGGCTATAGATACAGTGGATTAATTTCTGGGTTCACTCTTCACCATTTATTTATTTGGCAGTAGTCTCACACTATTTTGGCTACTTCATCATTGTAGTATATTTTGAAGTCTAATAGTATGATGCCTTCAGAATTTTTTTTTTTTTTTTTTTTTTTTTTTTTTTTGCCAGGATTGCCGTGGCTATCTGGGGTCTCTTATGGTTCCATAAACATTTAAATAATTTTTAATTTGTATTTAGGTGAAGAATGCCATTAAGATTTTGATAGAAATTACATTGAATCTGTATATTGCTTTGAGTAGTATGGTAATTTTAACAACATTGATTCTTCCAATCCATGTGTATGGGATATGTTTCCATTTGTTTGTATCCTCTTCAATTTCTAAGCATTTTGTAGTTTTCCTTGTAAATGTCTTTTACCTCCTGTATTTAATGTGTCCCTAGGTATTTTATTTTATTTTTGTAACTGTTGTAAATGGGATTGTGTTCTTGATTTCTTTTTCAGCTAGTGTGTTGTTCACATATAGAAAGGCTAGTGATTTTTTTATGTTAGTTTTGTATCCTACAACTTTGCTGACTTCATCAGTTCTGAGTTTTTTGGTAGTCTTTAGGTTTTTCTCTAGGTAAGAGCTTGTTGTGTGGAAACGAACAATTTGACTTCCTCCTTTCAATTTGGATGGGTTTTATTTATTTCCCTTATCTAATTGCTTTGTCTAGGACTTCCAGTTCTATATTGGATAACAGTGAGGACAGTGGGCACCCTTGTCTTGTTTCAGTATTTAGGGGAAAAGCTTTTAGTTTCTCCTTGTTCTGTATGATGTTAACTGTGGGTTTGCCATATATGGCCTTTACTGTGTTAAGGTACTTTCCTTCTATAACTAATTTATTGGGAGTTTTTATTGTAAAGAAACATTGAATTTTATAAAATGCATTTTGTTCACATATTGAGATGATAATATGGCTTTCGTTCTTCATTCTGTTGATGTGATATATCACTTTTGTTGATTTGCGTATGATCTATCATCTTTGCATTCCTAGGACAAATCCCACTTGATTATGGTGTATTATCTTTTTGATGTATTGTTAAATTTGGTTTACTAGTATTTTGTTAAGGATTTTAAAATCTCTGCTTATCAAGGTTATTAGCCTGAGTTTTTTTTATATTGTTGTGTGCTTGTTGGGTTTTGGTATCACAGTTGTGCTGGTCCCATAGAATGAGCTAGAAAGAGTTCCCTCTGCTTTAGTATTTTTGGAATAGTGTGAAAAAAAGTTGGTAATAATTATTCTTTAATGTTTGGTGGGATTAATTGCTGAAGCCTTCTACTCCTGGACTTTTATTTGTTGGGAGACTTTTTATTACTGATTTAATCTTGTTACTTTTCATTGGCCTGTTTAAATTTTCTATATCTTTTTGGTTTCATTTTGGTCACTTTTATATGTCCAGCAATTTATCAGATTCCTCCTGGTTTTCAGATGTATTGGCATATAAATGCTGCTAGCAGTTTAATGATCCTTTGTGTTTCTGTAGCGGTTTAATGATCCTTTGTGTTTCTGTAGTATCTGATGTGGCATGTTTTGTTGGTTTCAAATTATGTTTGTCTTTTTCTCTTAGTGTAATTAATAGTTTGTCAATTGTATTTATATTTAATTTATTTTTACCTTTTGTATTCTTTTAATCTTAATTTCGTTCATTTGATACAATGATTTTTATTGTTTATTTTCTTCTACTAATTTGGGGTTTGGTTTGTTCTTATTTTTTAGTTCCTTCGGATCATTGTTAGTTTGTTTATTTAAAATTTTTCTATTTTTTATGTAGACATATATTGCTACACATTTTCCTTTAAATACTACTTTTGCTATGTCTCATAAGTTTTGATATGTTGTATTTTTAGTTTTATTTGTTCCAAGAAATTTCTAACGTTTTTCCTTAATTTCTTCTTTCTCCTATTGGTTGTTCAGGAGCATGTTGCTTAATTTCCATATATTTGTATAGTTCAAATGTTCCTCTGGTTATTTATTTCTAGTTTTATTCTGTTATTGTCAGATAAGATACTTGATGTGATTTCAAATTTTAAAATTTTTTGAGGCTTGTTTTGTGTTCCAGTATATGAAAGATCCTGGAGAATTTTCCATGCATTGATGAAAAAAATATGTGTACTTTCTGCAGCTGTTTGACAAATTGTTCTATACATGTCTGTTAGTTCTGTTTGGTCTATGATGTAGTTGAAATCCAATGTTTCTTTGTTGATTTTCTGTCTTGATGACCTTTCCAATGCTGAAAGTGGAGTGTTGAAGTATCAAACTATTATTGTAATGGGGTCTATCTCTTCCTTCATATCTGATAATATTTGCTTTATAGATCTGGCTACTCTGGTATTGGATGGATATATATATTTACAGTTGTTATATTCTCTTGCTGAATTGTTTCATTTATTATCAGATAATGTTCTTATTTGTCTCCTCATATAGTTTTTGACTTGAAGTGCATTTTTTTCTGATATAAATATAGCTACTCTTGCTCTCTTTCATTTCCGTTTGAATGCCATCACTTTCAGTCTGCATACTTTCATGGGAGAGGTGAGTTTCTTGTAGGCAACATATAGTTGTTTTTTCTTTGTTTTTTAATCCATCTAACCAGACCATACATTTTAAATGGTGAATTTAATCCATTTACATTCAAGGTTATTATTGATAGGTGAGGACTTACTCTTGTCAATGTATTGATTGTTTTCTGGTTGTTTTGTATGTCCTTTGTTCCTCACTTCTTCTCTCTTCATTTATTTTCTGCAGTTGGGTAGGGTAGTTTTAAGAATGGATTTCTTGCTAATCAAGCAGAAAGGCATTGAACCATCTAAATTTAGAGCTTTGATGAAATTTTGACATTTATATACTCTTCAGTGTAAAGCCCACCAAATATGTTTTATAGGACTCAGCTTCAACTATACCTTGAATTAAATCTTCTTTTAGAGAGAAATAATTTGAAATGAATACAAGTATGTGGTATGAAAGCTGCCAACATAGTCATTATATTCCACAGAATTAGAAAATGTCTATATATTCTACATTTAGAATTGATCTTCCCAGAACATCAGTAGCCCTATGAGGCAAATGTTGCTGCTCTCGGACTTCAGTTAGGAACACATCTCTACCCCAGACTAATCTCTGTTGAAAATGTAAGATGAGCACAGTATAAGCAGCAATCTTTTCCATAACCATTTCTGAATTTACTGAGTTATTTCCATTCATAATGAAACACATTTATTTATTTTGTGAAACATTGATTTTATGTATAGTCTCTGCTATTTTTTCATCACTGGAAATAATTTCAGTGAGTTTATAGTGAATTAGTACAGTTTTCAAATGTATGGCATCCTTCAAAACATTAACCAAAGATTTACATTTTTCTGAATCATATCCTGTCACTCTCGTAGCTTTTCACATTTTACAAAGGACCACTTGGCTTGGTTTGGTATGACATGGTTAAACATTCAAATCCCTTGCTTTTGCTGCATGATGATAGTTAAAATTATGGCATAAAAAAGGATCATGAAGTCAATAACAACTGCCTAATGGAGAGTTGCTTTCCAGTGAAAGCTAGAGCAGCCTGAATGACCTTGCTGACAGCCACCTGGCAAAAGAAAATCAAAATAGGTACCCAATCTAATCTTAACTCTCTTAAGAGATTCTTTTCACATTGAAACAGAATGTATAGCCCTCACAGGCTCCGTCATCAGCACTTAGTCACTTTCTACTGGGAAAATGTAGTTTTAGAGATATTAAAATACAGGCCTATGTGGCACACACACAAAAACCAATCTCTTTTTCCACACACCACCTAGACTCTGAAGAGCACTGAAATTTGTAGTGGCCAGTGTGGAGTGAAGGTGTGTAGAAACAAAGGCATGAGAGGGGAGAGAATGAAGCCAGATAAAAAGGCTACAGATATTATTCAGAAGAATCAGGGCCTACATGGAGAATCACTTCAAGTGCAGAACAGATAAATAGCATGCTTAGTATTTGGGTTGTGGAAGCATCACTCTGACTTTCGACTATTCCGTATTGCAGACTGTCAAGCCTGTATGCAATAAATTTGAAAATGGTTACTTAAAAGTCTCAGGAGCTTCCTTGGTTTAACTCCACGCCAAGTAAGAATTCCATTTGACGGATACATAGGGCATTTCTTCTTGATTCTGGGATCATTATGAGCAACAGTTCTGTCACAGTCTTAAAATGCAGAGGGATGAATAGGTGTTTTTATTGCAGTCATCTGAATACCTGTCTTCCATTAGAAATTGAGAGCTGGTCTTACGTAGGTCATTCAAACATCACTGGAAAATAAGATTTAGAGTGACGGAAGAAACAAAACAAACAACACATGGATGTCTAACTATGTGGTTTAACTTCCCATTTCTCCCCCTAAGAAGAAGCACTTTGACACTTGTGTTGTCAGGGCTATTTTTCCAGAAGACAATATCAATGAGCCCGCCGGAAATTTTTCTTGAGTTGATTCGATTCTAAAGTATAATATTTGAAAAAATACTTTGTATTTTATTTCACATACATTATTTAATTTTAACCTTAAACTAACTGTTGGTTATGTATTATTATTATTCCTATTTTATGAAAGATAGATACATAAGCTCAGAGGAATAAACTGTTTCATCTTAGAGAAAAATAGTCAACAGAAAATAAACAAAATTATCTATTGACCATAGGCTCCTACTTTTTCTTTAAAAAAATGAGTGGTCAAAAAAACGCAGATTAAATAGAGGGTGTTTATATTCATATACAAAGTAATGTCAGTCCATGTTAATTGACCATGTTTTCTGAGACACCAAGGCCTGTCTGGTTGTTTTCATTGGCTTAGATTTTTTTTTTAATCTGATGGAGCTTTGTTAATAGAGTCACATTAAGACATTGAGGGGCCCAAAGGTATGACATAAACAGATACTTTTCCAAGGACAAGTTGCCTTTCTGTAATAAAAGGGGTGTACAGGAACAGAGTGAGGCATTCTACGGCTCTGTCAGGCCCCTGGTGTGTTTATCCCATTTTCTCTGCTGTCTCTGAACTCAAAGTGTGGATATAAATATATCACCCTCCCTAAAATGGAAGCAGGAGGCAAATGCACAAATAAGAACAAGATAAGAATTTGAAATTTAAAATTACACAGATACAATTTTATAGCAAAGAACAATTTTAGGAAGCGAAGAAGAGAATTTTTATTTATAAATGTGGAACATTCTGAGCACAGAGGGGCCTGTCACACATAGTATATTGTCATGCAGTCTCTGAACACTTAATGTGCTCATTTTAGTACCATTTTACTCTGGAGTAGAATGACATACTAAAATGATCAATAGAAGGCTTTGGCTTCCTCAAGATGTTTACAGAGATTGTTGAAATTGAATAACATGAAATGTTCTTTTATTTTTCTGTTAACTGTTACATTGTCTGACTTCTGTGGGTATTTTAAAACTTTATCATGGCTTATTTCCTAGTTCCGAACAGCTAGTCAAGAGGAGCAGGTTAATCACCTGCAGATCTGTTAAATCCCTAAACATGTGATGTTCATATTATCACAGACATTAAGAAAAATCATGTAGTTGTTCAGAGAGAGGGAAATGTAAGGATTCTAGGGTAAGGAAAATCCTCAGAAATAACTTGCTTTTAGATGTGTCTTCAGTGGTACAGGGACTTGATTCAAGTCAAACTATATTGAATCCCCAAATAGAACATATGCAGCAGCCCCTTTCATAGAGGACTAAAAGTAAGGAAAGACATTTTTATTGATGTCTTTGGGATCTCATTGCTGCTGGTGGGTGGAGAGGAGTGGACAAAAAAAGGGGAATAATTAACACCTTTCATATGCTATTCTATTCTGTTATTATATGCCAGATACCAAGACAGGAATTTTCTTTTTTTTTTTTCTTTAATGTGCTAGTGTTGTTATTGTCATTTCATAGGCTGCCTATAAATTCTCAGAATCAGAGCCAAATCTCAAACTCAAATCTTCTGATTACAATTTCATGCTGTTGTTAATCGGGACTGTTTGGTTTGGAAATGACAAAAACCCAACTCATTTTAGTTAAAAGGGGAATTTCCTGGTTTTAATTAAGGAAGCTGGAAATTAAGATTCTACTGGATGGTTGAGCCTCAAAAACTTGAACATACCCAGGACATTCTTTGAGTTCCATTCCTTCTCACTTGGTTTGACAGCATCAGTTTGTCTGAAGGATTCATCCACACATCAAGCAATATGATCACTGATACCGTCTGTATCTCAGGTATCCAAGCTTCATCACTGGAGAGACTAGGATTAAGGCTCTGCCTCTCTGTTAACATCTTGGGGAGGTTTCTGATGGGTCCAAGTTATGTCAGGTGCTTGTCCATATACCACTGAACTGTGCCTATCAAATGAATTATTATTGCCCTTGCTTGCTTAGCCAGATGCTTTTTGATGGTAGAAAAAGCAATGGCAGCTACATGAGATAACTTGGGTCATACAGATGGCAGTAGGTGGGAGTGAAAGTTCTATCTCTCACACAATACATGTGTATGATCAGTTGGTAGCTACTCTGATCTTAGAACAATCTATGCTCTCAGGATGAACCCAAGACCATTGGCTTCACTGGCAAAGTACCATGCCCTAGGAGAGAACTCTGACTACCCAATATGCTTCATCAAAAGTTACTAGTTACATTTTTCACAGAATGTAAAAGAACAGCCACAATTATTTCACAACTCTTAGGTCAAGATTGAAATGTGCAATATAAGGTGAAAAAAAAAAAGAACCTTCATTGCATTATTAATGAGGAAGTCTTGGGAGCCATGTACCAAAAAAATTATATTGACCAGAAAATTATGATCAGATCAAATTGAAAGAAGATCTGCAATCTTACCCAAAATCATAAGGGCAATCTCTGTGAGCTTCTCTAAAACAATCCCAAGTAAACATTAGAACCTGGTAATAACACCATGCTTGCTATATACAAAAAGACACAGAAAGGGACCTCTCAAATGGTATGGCTGCCTTAATCTTCTTCAAAAACAAAAACCTGGAAACACTGCTGCCTTAAATAATCAAAGAATTAGTGGACATGAGCCTGGCAAAACTCTTCTACTCTGTGGTCTATGAGAGCTGTCTTATAATAATGAGATGCAGAGAGAAAGAGAGAGAGACAGAGGAGGTGATGGGTTTGAGGAGGGAAGGAAGTTTGGAACCTGTGTAGATTCCAGCTCAACTCTTGTGGTACAGCAGTGACAGTAGGAATCCTCTAGTCCCTTTGTACCCAGGATGGCAGCACCAAGCAATGAACTAGGGGTACAGGGACAGCCTGGAAGACAAAGTGATAACAAGTGAGCACCTGGCCATCTCACAAAGAACTGAGAACATGCAATGCCCTCCTTCTAAATAAAGCGCAAGACTAAGACATGCTTCAGAAGAGGAACAGAACCTCCACAAGGACTATACTGTGCATTTGTATATATCAATTTTTTTCCTTAGGGATAACATTCAAACAAGGAAATACCAAAGTCCAATAGAATCCATGTGAACTCCTCCCTCATGCTTTATATGGTTCTCAGTTTTGGCTGCACATTAAAATCGCTCGGGAAACTTCAAAAATCCCAATGAGTAGGCCACGCCCCAGATCAATTAAATCAGAATTGCTGGAGGTGGGACCCAGATCTCCCTACTGTCTATAAAGCACCCTGGATTTTATTGTGCAGTGATGGCTGTGAACCACTGCCATAAATAAATGCTGGGTAAGTAATTGTCTCATTCTACAAGAATAAGCAGAGCAAGGAAAATCACTAGAATTGAGCTACTGCAGTTCAAAACTATAGGGACACCTGGAGGAGGCAGAGAAAATGGCTAGCAGACAGTTTTTAATTATTTTTTTAAAAACATTTTTTTTTGTATGTATGGAATTCTTTAGAAAATTCATACATTGTTAGCTCTGAAATATCTTTCTCCAGTCAATTATGGTTTTCATTCTTCATCTGATGAATAAAGACATTGAAGTATTTCAAGGTAAAATTGATTGTTTGCCAAATGTACATTTTAGCAACAGCACTGTTGCCTTTATCTGAATAACAGTTTTTTCCAGTTATTTGAAAACTTAATTTCATTTTGACCTGATTTATTGAAAAAGTAGAAACGAGAGAAAAATAAAAATGAAGTTATCAGTCAAAGGCAGCACAAATATAACATAATCAAACTCAGACAAGGATGGAAACGATTGTGTGTCTAATAAGATGAGTCTTTAAAATCCATCAGTCATTTGGACAAAAATGGTCAGCTCATGCAAAAATTGTGCGAAAGCCTAAGTTTAAAAATTAATAATAAGGTATAATATGGTTAAAATGTGTCTTGGAAATTTGTGACTAAAGGCTAATGTCATGAGAAATTTTAAATCATATATTTGGTTCTCTGAGAATGTATAAAATATAAGGCTTTCTTTTCAAATTATACATATTTAACTAGTACATGTTTTCAGGAATGCATTATGGATGAAATTAAGGAGCTCTGTCAAATTCAAGGAAGCAGAAAAAAATAGAAAATATTCATTTTAGGCAATGATTGAATGTAAGCAGTATATTTGGGACAGAATGCCAGGAAACACTGAAAGCACAGTAAAGAAGTAAGACAGGGGAAGCCACAAAGTACGTGCAATCAAGTACAGGACCACTGCACTCAACCGGGGCTTGATCACATTGGTGAACTCTGCAAACCAGTATACAGATGTCTCAAGGATCTCCCATGTGGGGAGCAGGAGCTGGGTACTCACCCACTAATCAAACTATACAGCCATTGCTTGAGGACCGCTGCCAGGAAGCATTCTTTTTCTTGGCACTTAGAGCCTGCTGTAGCCACTGAGGGTGGCAAATAGAACCCCCACTCTCTAAGTCAAGGAGTCACATGTACCAGCAATTGGATAAGAGAGAGCATCTGTTAAAAGGGCGTTTTGAAATAAAACAGAGCAGGGGTCAGCAAACATTTTTTTCTTATAAAGGACCAGATGGTAGATATTTTAAGCTTTGTGTGCCACATATGGTCTTTGTCACGTATTTTTCTTTTTCTTCTTCTTCCTTTTTTTGGGGTAACTCTTTTAAAATGTAAAAGCATTTTTAGCTCACGAAAAAACAGGTGCTGGACCAAATTTGAGCTACGGATTTTAGATTGTAGATGGCTGGAATAAAGGATTTTTTTTTAAGACTAAAATCCAAACTTGCGAGTTAAGTTGATAAATCAAAATGAAATACATGTTCCAAGATAAAGACAATCTTTGAATAAAATCTTTTATTGTGTATAGTTTATATACTACAACTAAATTAAATGATTACGGTAGAAAAACAATTGTGCTAACATAACAGATGACCAAAAACAGATATAGTTCAGGCAAGAACAAACAAGGTAAAATTTAAGGCATTAAAGAATGAAAGTTATTTTGCATTAGTAACAGTAGCAATGTTATATAAATGTACAAAAATGTGAAATCCACAGAGAAAACATTGTAATGATATGCTTTCATTTAACAAGATATCAAAATACAAGAAAAAAAAGCTGTGGAAAATAAAGGAGAGATGAACAGAAACACCATTAAAATGATAGACTTTAACCCATGACTGAAATCTTTAGCATATCAGGTATTAACATAATTTAAAAGTAAAATATATGGAGAAACAATATTATGAGATAAAAACTGTTATAAATTTTAGTGCATAGTTAAAAATTTTAAGAAATAGTAATTTATTTTCAGAGAATTAGCTAACTGTGATTCCTAGCTCTAGTCTGTATAGTGAGTTAATCATTCAACATTTGACTCCTATGGGTCTTGTAGTACTCAGGGTGTGATATTCTGAGAACTTAACCTGTCCTCAATAAATTTGGAAGGCTTCACTGGTCCTCAGGTATCAGCATAACAGTTATCAGTTATCAGCATAACAACCATCAGATGTAAAATTTTTCCAGCTCTAACTTTCTATTCAAGCCAACGGGCTTTTTGCTTGAGACAAGAGGATACACGGATAATGCCAGAAAATGTATAGGTATTCTTTTCTTTATGTCTCTTCATCTTCTGCAGCATTAGACAGCAGGATACATTGTCCTGTGTTGGAGGAATCATGGACCTCTCTTCCCCTTCTTCTAGGCTCCAATTATCTCTTTTATCCACAAGAATTTCTCTCTCTGTGTCTTCTAGTCTCTTTACAGGAAACTACTCTGTCCTAAATCATACCTGAATGTTCAACACAGTCTCCTCACAGGTTTAGAATTTTGAAATAAAAGCAGAGAAGAAAGCAACATTTTTGCAGGTGACATCTGTCTTTCCAACATTGTTATTGCTATTACATCACTTTCCTGGTGTTCAAACACTATAATACATAAAAATAAAACTATACAGAATTAGAAGTAAATACAAAAGTAAACACAAAATCAAAACTCTCAGGCTCTTGAAAATAAGAAGTTATTTTTGTAATTCTCCTGAATTAAGAATCCAATTTGAATTATTTTTTATTATTTCCAAAATAATGAAGTAAGAAAACTACATATCAAAACATAGAGTGTATATCCAATGAGGTACACTGAGAAAAAATGTAGGAACTTTTTCTAAGGCTTTGACATAGGCATTCTTTTTGATGTTGTATGGATTATAATGTAGCTAGAAAAACACTTCATTCTATAAATAGTATCTACTGTTAAGTAATATAAAAACTGAAAAAAATGGCAAATTTAATACTTGGATATTTTTTCAAATAAAAATAATTTAATTTCTTAAAAAAAATACTTTTCTACCATGGAATATAATGTAAGAAATATTACATAAAACAGGAAAGCACAAAAATTTTTATAAATCAGGTATCTGAGAAGTTGCAGAATTTACCATGCTAAAAATTAGATTGTTCTCTTAAAGCTTTCTTCTAATTTTAATTATAAAAAATAGCAACTAATAAACTTGGAAATATATAGATGGCAGACCAAGCCACAGTGGGAAATATACAGATGACAGACCAAGCCAAACTATGTAACTGTCTATTACAAATTTGCAAAAATAAGACTGATAAGCCCAATGTAAATATTCAAAATAAGAGTTGAAATTGGTAATAAAATAACTTTAAAGTGTGTAAACTCCTTGGAATTACATTTAAACTAATTCAAACACCAATAATATATAATTTTCTTCAAATCAATGCAAAAATATTTAAAACACTGAGCATTTTCCATCAAGGGAGGATATCAACACTATCATACATTTATAATGGTAATGTATAAGATGCTAAACTTCTTCTGAGGGCCAAATGATCAGGTATATGAATACCCTTTAAATTATTTGACCTAATATTTTTAATTAGGATTATACTTCGTCCACAGGAAATAATCAGTGTTTCAAATAAAGACATGGGAACAAGCATATTTTCTATAAAATGATTGAAAAGGAGGAAATAAATGAAAATTCTGAGAATTGACTAATAATAAAATAAATTGTAGACAACTGACGATCACATAGAGAGGGTAAAAAAAAATCTTGAGTACTGTGCTAGTTAAATTTACATATCAACTTGACTAGGCTGTAGTGCCCAGTTGTTTGTTCAAATACCAGCCTAGATGTTATTATGAAGGTATTTTTTACATGTGATTAACATATAAGTCATGAAACTTAGAGTAAAACAGATTACCTTCCATAATGTTGGTGAAGCTTCATCTAATCAATTGAAGGTCTTAAAGTGGGAAGACTGAAGTTTCCTTAAAAAGAAGGAATTTGGACTCAAGGCTGCAATATAGTAACTTGGCCTAAGTTTCTAGCCTGCCTGGCCTGCTTTGCAGATTTCTGACTCAGACTGTGCCATCCACCATCAACTCTTACCTGAATTTCCACCTTGTAGACTTGCCCTACAGATTTTGCCCCTGCCAGCCCCAATAATCTTTTAAGCCCATTCAGTCTCTCTCTCTCTCTCAATCTGTCTCTCTTTCTCCCCCATCCCTCCCCTCTGTCTGTCTCTCTTTTCTCTCTTTCTCTTATTGGTTCTGTTTCTCTGGAGAATACTGACCAACAGAGATATAATTTTTTTTGTGTGTTCCAAATAAAATATGATGATTTTTGCTTCAAGCTGTGCTAGAATAACTAGTACCAGATTTAACAACCATGAGATGACCATATGCAGACATTAGACAAAAAGCAACACAGAAATTCAATTCCAGTCAAAGGAAAACTCATAACCTGAGCCTCTGGCTTGCCGCCTGAGGACCTTTTTCTAACTCTAAGCAGACATCACAAGAGGGAGACGTGAGGGTTGAGACAGGTGAAATGTGGAGCCTGGCAGACATAACACCATGAAGGATGGATTACTAGGAGACTGCATAGTGATGCCTAGTGACTCTGTCCGAGATATAAGCTGTGCATGCCTAAAGGTATGGCATTGAAAATGTAACAGAGAAAGGTTGAGTCGTGCTGGGGACGTTAATGGTCCAGTGTATCTGGAGTAGAGAGACCTCATCAACTTTCCAGGCATCTATCTGAGACACCAGAAAAACCACAATTTAAAAGTAAGAACCATATTCTAAAATAAAGTGTACTGTAGACCTGTCCTAAAAGAGTATAAGGCAGACCCTAACAGGAGATATTGAGTCGATAGAGTTTGGAGGATGAATCTGCCAAGTTAGATTGACTTAGAAAATAACTTGGACTTTCTACAGATCTGTCTTGACAAAGAACAAAACCCCACCATACACAAATTCAAGGTGATCATCTAGTAACTGAATTACCTACCAGATCAAATACGAATACTCTTTTGAGGAAGACAACATAATCTTTAGTATCTACAATGAATAAGAATTAATATCCAGTATAATGCACACACACACACACACACACAATATGCATGGGGATATAAAAACAGAATAACGCAGAGTCCAGGAAAAAAAAGCATATAGTAGAGACCAACTTCAAATGGCCAAGTGTTGAATTAGCAAACAAAAATATTCAAGCAGCTGTTAATTACAAATCTTTTCAAAGAGCTAAAGGAATAAATAGTCAAAGAGCAAGTAAAATCAAAAATTTAATAAATGAACAGAGACTTGAAAAAAATATATATATAATAAAACCAAATGAAAATTATAGAACTAAAAAGTGCAATAATTAAAATTAAAAACTTGCTACATGATCTTAAGAACTGTTTTAATAGGGAAGAAGAAACAGTCAGCTAACTTTAGGATAAATCAAGAGAATTATTTAATCCGAAAAACAGAGAAAAAGTGATTGAAGGATAATGGACAGGGTCTTAGGGAACTGGGGCACAGCATCAAATAGTCTAGCATATTGTAATAAAGATTCTAGAATAAGACAGCAAGAATAATATAAAAATTGAAATAATGGCTGAAAAATCTCAAAAATTGGTTATCAATATTGATTTGCACACCCAAGAATCCCAGGATACATCAAGAAGGATAAATGCAAAAACAACATAAACAAAAAACATACACCGTACGTCAAACTCATAGTGGTTAAAACCAAATATAAAGAGAAAATCTTGACAGTGATGAGTACAAAATAAAAATTGTATACAGAGATCAATGATAATAATAAATACTGACTTCTCATCATAAACAGTAGAAGCCAAAAGATACTGGAACAATAATTTTCAAGTGCTAAAAGAAAAAACAAAACAGAATTCTCTGGTGACAATATCCTTCAAAAAGGAAGTATGACATTAAACTACTTTTAGATAACTAAGAACTACTTTTAGATAAATTATCAGTATAGCTAAATTATGACGATTTCTAAAGTATATTTTTCAGGCTTAAGGTAAATAATACTAGATGGAAACTTTGACCTATAGGAAGAAAAAACACAATAAGAATGATAAGTATAAATATAAAGTATTGTTTATATCCTAAATTTCTGAAAGAACCACAGCTATAATGCAAAAATAATAACATTTTAGGGTGGAAAAATAATGTAGGTAGAAATAAAACATACATCTACAGTTACCCAAATGAAGAAGGTGGACAAATCCAAAAATAATGCAGTAAAATTATAGTATCTATGAAGTAGCAAATGTTAAGTATAGAGTGAGATGTTGAAAATGTATAATGTAAAAAGTATGAGTCAGGTATGAACTAATACCGTATTGACTCTAAATACTTTAATACGTTAAGAATTCGTATTTTTAGCTCTAGAGAAACCATAAAAAGTAACATGGCTAAGAATCTAATAAAGAAAATAAAATAGGCTGGGTGCAGTGGCTCCTGCCTGTAATCCCAGCACTTTGGGACACTGAGGTGGACAGATCCTGAGGTCAGGAGATCGAGACCAACCAGGAGATCTAGCCAACACGGTGAAACCCTGTCTCTACTAAAAATACAGAAATTAGCAGTGTGGTGGCGCTGCCTGTAGTCCCAGCTACTCGGGAGGCTGATGCAGGAGAATCGCTTGAACATGGGAGGTGGAGGTTGTGGTGAGCCGAGATCAAGCACCTACACTCCAGCCTGGCGACAGAGCTAGACTCCATCTCAAAAAAGAAAAAAAAAAAAAATAGAAAGAAAGAAAAAGAAAAAGAAATGTAATACTAAAAGTAAAGTATTTGATTAACCCAAAATAAGTCAGAAAAGAGCAACAGAGAAAGAAAAATTAGAAAGGGCACATGGGAAACACATAGCAAGATGGTAAACATAAATTCAACCACATCAATAATTACATCAAATGAACGTGTTAAGTAAAATAAAGAGATAAAAAAGAAAGACTCAATATTTTCCTTTCTTTAAATTTAAAGGCAAATAGCCTGAAAGTAGGAGAGTAGGAGGATATAGAATGTAAACAGTACACCTAAGAAAGCTGGTATAGGTGTGTCAATATCAGACACATTAAGGGCAGAGAATTACAAGAGCTAAAGAAAAACTTTTCACAATGATAAAAATACAAATCATCAGAAAGATGTAGTAATCCTAAATCTGTATACACCTAGTAAGACTATGTTTTCTGACCATAATTAAATTTCATTACAAACCATTAATAATAATACATATATAAAACGGCAAAATATTTAAAAAATTTTATAAATTAAAACTAAATGTATCATAAAATAAATAACAAAATATATTAGAAACAATTGTAGAAAGATAATGGATGTGTATCATATCAAATTAATTTGATGCAGTAAAACAAATCTTAATTTGAACACGTAGATTAAATTTTTAGATTTAAAATTCATAATGTAGATTTACCCATTAAGAATCTGAGAAGAAAAATGGCAAATTAAACTTAAGGTATGAAGAAGAAAATAATTAATACTGGGTAGAACATAAATTAATGAAATGGAAAATGGACAAGCAAAAGAAAAAAATTAGCAAAGTCCTAATTTAAAAAAAAATTTAAAAATGTATCAAAATTTAGAAGGACTGAAAAAAAAAATACAAATTACCAATACCCAAAACAAGCAAAAAAAAAAAAGAATTACTCCAAGGTCTATACCTAATAAGAGGATAATAAGAAACATCATTTTAAAATGTGAATATTTTGTGAAATAAAAAATTCTTTAAAAAATGCCACTTACCAAAGGTAACACAAGAAGCAATAGAAACTTAAAATAGCTCTATATCTATTAAAAATTTATAATCAAAATTTTTGACATACATATACATGAACACAATGAAACTCTAGACCTAGATGGTTTTGTTAGTTAATTCTATTAAGTATTTGAGAAAAATATAATATCAGTCTTATGCAATGTTTTTCAGAAAGTAGAGAAGGAGAGAACACTTCTCCAATCACTTTTTAAAGCCAGCACAATCCTAATACCAAAAACTGAGAAACATTATGACATTTCTAATTATAGGTCACTATTGGTCATGATAATAGATTTAAAAATTCACATCAAATACAGTACTAGCAAATAAGTATATATTTATATAAAAAGCATACTTGAAAATGATCAAGTAAGGTAACCTTAGTAATGCAAGGTTGGTTCAACATTTGAAAATCAAGCAACATGATTTGCCAGATTAACATATAAAAGAAGAAAAATTATGTAATTATTTAATAGAGGCAGAAATTTAAAATCCAATATGATTTTAAAAACTTTCAGCAGGCCGGGCACGGTAACCTGTAACCTCAGCACTTCAGGAGGCCAAGGTGGGCGGATTACCTGAGGTCGGGGGTTCCAGACCAGCCTGGCCAATATAGTGAAACCCTGTCTCTACTAAAAATACAAAAATTAGCCAAGCATGGTGGTGGGCGCCTGTAATTCCAGCTACTTGGGAAGCTGAAGCAGAATAACTGATTTAACCCAGGGGACAGAGGTTGCAGTGAGCCAAGATCATGCCACTGCACTCCAGCCTGGGCGAAAGCGTGAGACTCTGTCTCAAAAAGAAAAAAAACTTTCAGCAAATTAGTAATAGAAAGCATCTTCCTCAAATTAATAGTGGCATTTACAAAATACTTACAGATAATATTGTATTTTATCTTTAAAAATGGAATGCTTGATTTATAATAGCTCTAAATTAACCACATACAGGTGAATAAATAATGAAATGGTGATATATACATACAACAATAAATATAAGTCAACAATAAAATAATGTACACACACATACACATACACACAAGCACACATGATTGAATCTTTTTTTTTTCTGAGATGGAGTCTCGCTCTGTCGCTCAGACTGGAGTGCAGTGGCACAATCTCGGCTCACTGCAAGCTCCGCATCCCAGATTCACACCATTCTCCCACCTTAGCCTCCCCAGTAGCTGGGACTACAGCGTTGAATCTTAAAATGAGCTTGCAGAGCAAAACAACGTAAAAGTACTTACAGTATGGTTTCATTTATATGAAATGGTAGAATTTGCAAAACTAATATATAAAACTCATGTATACTTAATTCATAAATATACATAAAATATTCGTAGTTAATGTATGAAACTAATGTATAGATTTAGAAGGCAGTTGTCTAAGGCAGAAATTAGGGATGATTGCATGCAGAAGCCATAAGGTAACTTTCTGGGGTAATTGAAGTGCTCTGTATCTTGAAGAAGCTATGTTTAACAAATTAACATTTGTTAAAATTTAACTAAATTAATTAAAAATTAAGATTTAATTAAATTAATGAAAAATTAACATTTTTCAGTACTCAGACTGTCCATTTGAATGGATCTCTTATTACATAAATTATACCTTGGTAATATTAATTAAAATGTATAATGTTAAATAAGATGTAAGAGATGGCGTAACTTATTCTTTCTGGTTAAAATTCTATAAGATAAATGATAGAGACAATAAATGTCAAAGAGTGAGTAAAAAGGACTACAACATTTTATTAACTATGGTATGACAGGGATTTCTGGCAATTTTCATGCCTTTGTAATTGACAAACTTACTGTAATTAACGAACTTGCTAACAATAAGTATATATTACATTTTCTCTAACTTTTTTAAAAAACTAGACAAAAAAGAAAAAACATATAATATATGATACAGAATAGATTTTCAAGAAGTGTTTTTAAAATTTCTATTAGCTCTTTCCTTTTGCATGCTGTCTTTTACCAACTCACTCTCTATTTCCAGTCTCTTGTTCATTTACTTCTATTTTTCCTATTATATTACACATAAATTCCTCTATATCTAGATATGACAATATGCGATGAAAGTCTTTTCCTCAATTTAATTCAAGGCAGTACAACAAATCTCCAAGGAGCTAATTATCAAGTTTGCATAATATTGAAGCTAACACTGCCATACACAAACACAAAATGATGAAAACATAGAATATGTCTCCACTTTAATTGCTTTTTTTCATTTCTCCTGACCTTAGCTCAGCCAGGACCCCAGTTTTTATATGCCTCGTGGGATATAAAAATCTGTCTATTCTGAGAGACACTTTGACTATGGACCACAATGGCAAACAAATACTTGAGGGAGCTTCTCAGAAGCAGGCCTGGAAGAAAGCACCATTGGCACAAACTTCCAGTCACTGGCCAAATCCTTCTGCTGTGTTCTCTTTTGGAGGCCAGCTGGGAAGGCTCCCCTTTCCTCAACTGGCTTCTAGGAAAGAAAGACTTTTGTTTGTGATCTTTCCTATGAGAGTCTAGGAACTCAGTCCATTTATCCTGGCAGAGATCTTGTTTCCTGAGAAGGAAAGGACAATAATGAGCACACTGGTTTGTGGCAGGTTCACTAATGGTTAATATTAAGAGTTAGCCAACAGTGGAAAACAACGACAAAAATACTTTCCCTTTATAAAGTATTTTCTCACTTAAGTTTGTCTAACCTTCCCCTTAGGTAGGTGTTACTAAATGAACACGGAAACAAAATGCATGAAGACTAGAAAGGATGTCATCTTCATTTGCCAGCAACTTCTAGGTTGAGGTACAGAGTTCATCAGAAAGGAAAAAAAAAAACTATTACCAGAATTCAAAATAAAAGTCACAAAAGTTACAGTGTCAATATAAGATTAATTGCATTTCTATATACTAACAATAAGCAATTGGAAAAAAGGGATAAAAATAGTACCTTTTTAACAGTATAAGAAAACTAAATCTCTTGCGTAGGAATAAATTTAGCAAAATACGTGAAATATCTATACACTAAAACCATGAAAGCATTGTCAAGAGAAATTAAAAATCTAAAAAATGAGATGAGATAGCAAGCAAATGGAATGGAAGACTGAATATTTTAAATATTTTTTTCCCACATTGATCTAAAGCCTGCATTCTCAACAGTAGTAACACTACCTCCCAAAGGAGAAAATTCATTCTCAGGGGTGCAAAAATCCTTAGATATTATAATGGCTTGTCACTTTTCAAAACTCATCCCTGCCTGATAAATTTTTTTCCTTATTTTTTAATTTATCTGGTTAAAGATAATTTAAACATAATTTATTTTTCTTCGTGGGGTAAGGTGACAATAATAATAATAAAGATGAGAAACAGCAATCGAAAAATTTAATATACTCCTAGACAAAATTCTGGCAGCCTTTTCATAAATCATAAAAAAAGGCATAAAAGAAGAAGTCCGGGCGCGGTGGCTCGTGCCTGTAATCCCAGCACTTTGGGAGGCCGAGGCGAGCGGATCACGAGGTCAGAAGATCGAGACCATCTGGCCAACACGATGAAACCCAGTCTCTACTAAAAATACAAAAAATTAGCTGGGCGTGGTGGCGGGCACCTGTAGTCCCAGCTACCCGGGATGCTGAGGCAAGAGAATGGCATGAACCCCGGAGGTGGAGCTTGCAGTGAGCCGATATAGTGCCATTGCACTCCAGCCTGGGTGACAGAGCGAGACTCCATCTCAAATAATAGAACAGATTAGAGGGTATATCTGTAAGATACGACGTGTGTTATGTGTGAAGCACCCCTACAACATATAAATAGACAAAGTATCCAATATCTAACTAAAATAAGGAAGACTGCAAACAGATACTTTACAAATAAGGTTCTCTAAAGGACATGATAAAACGTTCTACCAAATTAATCATCAAGAAAATATAAAATAAACCACAATGTGATACCACCACACACTCACTAGACTGATTATGGATAATTCCAATTGTTGGCAAAGGTGAGAATCAATTTGTAGGCTCCTGAATTACTGTTTGGAAAGGTGATACAAATGTTTTGGAAAATGGTTGGTGGTTTCTTAGAAAGTTTAACATATGCTTACTACATAATTCAGTAATTCCAGACTTAGGGATTTTCCCAAGAGAAATGAAAACATATTTACAAAAAGATCTGTGTAAGAATGTCCACATTCTATTGATATTTTCCCAAAGCTGTGATAAACATGTATGTCCATGAACAAGGAAATGGATTTTAAAATGCTATAATATATTCATATAGTAGAATCCTATAGAATAGTAAAAGAAACCAAATTAATAATACATGAATCAGCATTATGCTGAGTGAAAGAACCTTTAAACAAAAGATTCCCTTTATATGACACTGCATCAGTCCCTTTATATAGTATTCAACAAAACAACAAAAATACAAAAATTACCCAGATATGGTGGCATATGCCTATAATCCCAGCTACTCCAGAAGCTGAGGCAGGAGAATTGCATGAACCCAGGAGGCGGAGGTTGCAGTGAGCCAAGATTGCACCACTGCACTCCAGCCCGGTGACAAAGAGAGACTCTGTCTCAAAAAACAAACAAACAAACAAACAAACCATAGTAATAAAAGAGCAGACAATGGTTGCATCTGGGAAATGGGATTGATGGGAAAGAAGGATAAAAAAGGTTTTTTGAGCTGATTACCTAGTACTTACAAGGATGCATTTATTTGGAATAACTTTCTGAAATGCACACTTAAAATCTATGCCTTTTATGTAAATTAAGTCAACTTGAAACATTACAACATGTATAAAAAAGAACAGAATTAGAACCTAAAAATCAAAATGCACATGAAAAATATATCAAAAAAAAAACAACAATAACAAAATAGATAAGACTAAAGCATAGGGTTTTGGGATGCCTACATGTGTGATGAAACAAAAGCAATACAAGGAAATGATTACTAAAAGTGAAGAGAATATTTGCTTAAGGAGAATGGAGGACTTTACAAGGCATTTTGCAGGGATTCTGGAGTAGCTAGCAATAGTTCTTGACTTAGTTAGTCAGTTGGTAATAAAGATATGTTAAGAAAAAATTTAAGTAGGAGGCCATTAGGCTAAGACAACTTCAGTGTTTTGGGTTTCTACCTGAGAAAACTGAAGCCTGGTGTAAGCAGTATAATGAAACTTAAGCTTAATCAATCATAAACTGACAATTAACCTCTCTCTAATTAGGCACCAGATCTTACTCCAATAAGACAAATGCTCAAATAAGGCAAATTATAGCCAATTAATGCTCAAATAAGGCAAACTATAGCCAATCAAGTAATTTCTTTGCCTCCATGTTCAGTATGTCAAAGCTTACTGCTCATGCTGCTAAAGCAGAGCTCTCTGAACCTCTTGTTGTTCTAAGAGCTGCCCAATCCATGAATCATTTTTACTCAGATAAACTCTGCTACATTTAATTTGTCTAAAGATATTCTTTTAACACTTGTTAGCCTCTTAATCATTAAGCTGTGAAGGCAATTGATAGACATTTTTGTATCTATATTTTATTTTGAAATAAGGAAATAAAACAAATTTAAAAATTAAAAAAGAGAAACTTTTTTACATATCATGTTTGAAGACATCTCAAAAAATGTCAGATTTAAGATTAGACTTGAAGGATGAGAGTCAGCCATCCCTTTGAAGAATATGAAAAGATAAGAATAAATGGATGTGGGAAAACTGAAAATGGGTCA
The DNA here is from genome assembly GCF_000951035.1 of Colobus angolensis palliatus. NCBI lineage: Eukaryota > Metazoa > Chordata > Mammalia > Primates > Cercopithecidae > Colobus > Colobus angolensis. The sequence continues at coordinate 16,636,300 of NW_012113141.1, forward strand.
CTATTGCTGCAGCAGGATGAAGTTGGGGGATAATGCCATGAAATTAAGTTGATAATAAATATATGAGCTACAACCTGCAGAGAGTTGTAGGTTCAAGTAAGGAGCTTGAGTTTTATTATAAAGAATTAAGAAATCATTAAAGAGTTGAAGAGGTAGAGAAGCATTTTTCTATCAGCATATTTCGGAGATTACTGTGACTATTGTGTAGAAATTTATTTAAAGTAAAGTAAGAATGGAAACAGGGAGACAAGTTAGGATGACAGCAAAGTAGTCCAGGTTAGAGAAAAAACGCTCAGACCTGAATGGTGACAGTGGAGATATGGAGAAGTGAATGTCTTAGAGGTGTTTGGCTAAGTGAGTAAGAAAGAGTGAGATACTAGTGATCCTGATTGTTTTCCATCAAGACTAGGTAGATGATGGTGTCACATATTAAGATGGGGGCAGATTGATGTAGGGAAAAGTTCTGGAAAGTTTTTTTCCTTCCTAGGAAGAAAAATTCATAGCTAATTTTAGGAGATCAGAAATCAACACTCCTACCCAAAATCTGGAGGCTTATCTCCACTCCCTACTCTTGGATTCCACATTGTGACAAGATTTTCTCTCCTCTGCCATTAACACTCACTTCCCAGACTAACTTGTTCCAGCCTCAATGTTCTTTTTCTACCTCCTTACCACCCACATTAATGTCTGTCCTTTTTGAAATACACTATTTTTTTCCTGTTTAAAAGATTCTTCACTACTAAATTTCTCATCTGTCTGCCAAGGCTCACCTTATACTTTATCATTTTCTTGAAAGCTTACTGGGAGAGCTCCCCTGGTTAGTCAGTGCCTGTCATTTGGCTATGTCATTTTTTTATTATAGTTTTATCATACTTTGATTATTTTTTCTATATTTATTAAAAGGAAAGGCCACTGAAAACAAAGACTCTAGCACTGGCTTATCTTTTCAATCCTTAGTCTTAGCACAATCCTGGATAAAGAACAAACATTAATATTTATTAATTGACTCTTTTGGAAGAAACTCAACCAATCCATGCTTTTGCAAAATCTAAGAAAAATCTATATGCTTAAAGCTGCCTATTATAATGATATGTAGCAATTCAGTTCACCAAATATATATTAATCACCTACTATGTGTCAGAGTTAAATATTAGGACTAGAAAAACTAATTAAAAAATGGTGCCCTGCTTAATATATTCCCAGTATAGTTGGAGGGTGACATTTGAACAGATAATGAAAATAAAGGTGGTAAATGTCATAATATAGTTATGAGCAAAGTGATACAGAAATGCAAATGAAGAAGAAAATTATTCTGCTCAGCAGGGCTTCCCTTAAGAAATCACCTTTGATCTGGCTCAAGCATGAGGAGTACTTAAAAATATATATTTTATGATATCCATCACCTGAATTCTTCTGAGTGCCTTCAGATTTTGCAACATGTGGTCACTGTTTTTGCCTTGAGCACACTCTGATTTATGCAGAGTGCCTAAGCTTGTTGGAGCCACTATCCCACCTGTTCTATTCACTCTCCTCCTGCTTGTCTCAGAGAATGTGACCTGAACAGAAGAACCCTCAATGAGCTTTAGGCTTGCAGTTGTCATGAGCTGCAAGGTCTTGCACTGGTCACCGCTCTTTGAGGTTCCCAAGTGTATTTGTCTGTTCTCATGCTGATATGAAGAAATACCCAAGACTGGGTAATTTCTAAAGGAAAGAGGTTTAATTGACTAACAGTTCAGCACAGCTGGGGAGGTCTTGGGAAACTTACAATAATGGCTGAAGGCACCTGTTCACAGGGCTGCAGAAGAGAGAATGAGTGCTGAGCGAAGGGGGAAGCGCCTCGTAAGATCATCAGATCTTGTGAGAACTCACTCACCATCCTGAGAACAGCATGGGGAAAACTGCCCCCATAATTCAGTTCTCTCCACCTGGTCCCACCCTTGACATGTGGGGATCATTACAATTCAAGGTGAGGTTTGGGTGGGGACACACAGCCAAACCATATCACCAAGCTTCTTCATTTGTCAAATAAGAAGGGTGGACTAAGGCTCCACTACCCCTTTTCAGCATTCACATCCAGTAAAATAATGGCTATGAAGACTATCTTATGAAATATAAATAAATATTTGTTAGAGAAAATAGGCTAAAAATGGGGTATAAATTTACATATAAATTATGCTTTTTTTGATTAAGACAATCAGCAGAGAATAACCATAGAATAAAATTCCCCAAGATGTAAGAAAAGTCAACTATGGGTGATAGAGTAGCAAAAATTGTTCCTTCCTATTTGCAATTACCAAAATTACTTGGAAAGTGTTATATATGATAAAATAATTTTCTAAAAACATTTTAATTCTGTTCTAATATTCTATAAATTAATTTCTTCTTATTGGCTTACTTTAGTGACATTGTAAAGGAAGATATTTCAAACTGCCTCCAGCTCTCCTTCCCCACCCCAATTCATTAAGGAGGAATTGCTGCTGCAGCTCTTCCCTGCCCTGCTGAAGTGTAACAAAATAAACAAACCCAATCTGTAACTGCTCCCCTTCAGTCTGAAATATCTTCCTAGTGGGAAAGCCTTCCTACCAATTTGAATGTATATATGCTTTTTGAATGGGGCTCCACAGGGTCAGCCAGTGTGTAATAATGACATACTTACAGGTCTTAATCCTCAGAGCCTGCCTTAGCTTGCTCTTGCCTTCACCCTAGAGGATTTCTTCTACAAAATTCTTCTGTGTATACACAATACCATGGACTCTAATGTGTAGCAAATGCTGCTATACATTCATTTATGCACAGTTTGCTTGAAGAAAAACTTGCTGAGACATTTTGAAATGGAAATAGAGATGAGAAAAACAAGCAGGAGATTTCCCTACAAATGTAGACTCTGAAGGCTAAAGGAAATTGTACTTCCACATATAAAGCAGAAAAAATTGGCCAGCTCTATGGAAGCATAACAGGTGTTTTCCCAGGCTAGAGGAGTGAGGAGATACAATGGGTTCAGAAAAGCCAGTAAATGTTAACATTTCCACACATCATTCCTTCAGCCAGGTTGATAAAGTGTTGGCTTCCTCTTGTTGCCCTTCTTCAGTTAGAACAGAGCTCTAAGGTGAACTCACAATTGCACACAGACATAATTACTGTCAGCAGCAATCACATGACCACGGGCTGCTGGGCCACTGTGATGGGCTCCATCGGCAGTATTCTCCCCTGCTCCTTTTGAATGGCCACCATCAGGACTAGCAGGAATGGATACTAGATTTTATATTTTGTCAGGACACCTCCAGGATTGGTTCTGGGCAGTGTCTTCAAACTATTATGCTCTATGTTAGTGAGCAGCCTGTTCGTGGCCTTCCTTGCGAGCCCTGCTTTCCTGTCCTTGATCTAAAGAAAGAAAATGAAGCTGAGAGAGCTGAAATGGCCCCTCCCACAGACCAGGACTTCAACATATCTCTTCTTGCCCATTCACTAGCCCTCAACTTTTGTCCAATCTTTACACTAGCCCCAGTTCTCAGCATACTATGGTGCCATGCAAGACACCCAGTAAGTTATCCATTCCCTGTGCTTATATGTATTCAGTGAGTATATACTGTGCCTGACATTGTTCTAGGAGCAATAAATAGAAATATAAAGTAGATAAATGAAGCCCCTATCCTTAAGGCAGAAGATAAGCAAGTGTAAAGGTATAAGAAGTGAGAGAGGCACCAACCCCAGCTTTACTCTAACTTCAAGGGCTCAGTGTATGAAAAAGTCCATTCCAGTTGTTTGTTCTTGAAATGGGATCTTTAGAAATAATAGCATATCAAGCTCAATCCAATGGGTATAAGACCAAGACTGTAGTTCCAATGGCTATAAGATCAGTTATTTTTCTACATTCAATGATTGTCATCATCACTTTAACAACTTTAGGGCTCTGAGACATACATTTTTAGTTTACTATAATTTTTATTTAAAAAGCAAGTAAATTATTTTAACTATTGTGCAAATAGTATCGTACAAAAGTGTGGATACTGCTAGACTTGGTAAAAATATCACAGAGAATAAGAGAATACCTCTGTATAGTGAATCACAATGTTATTTAGACCATTCTTATAGGAAAGTGTGGATTTGGCCACTGACTTGAAGTTTAAGGATGACAGTGTGTGTAGAATCATTGCATTCAAAGTACACAAATTAGAGAATCCCAACATGACTTAATATCTGTGAGAACAGATCCAACCTCATTATTCTATGACTATTTTGAAATCTGATTATCCTAGAACCTTTATTTTTCAAAATGATTTTCTCAAACAAATAATAACTGGATAAATATAATAAAAGTTACTTTGGTGTACATGGTAGCATTAAGAGTTAAAAGATAGGAATAACCAGGTATAATAAATGAAGAGAATTATTAACACCAGGGCAAAGGTGAGAATTTGAGGCCAGAATGGCTCACAGGCTTATAGATTTTGAAGTTGCAGTAACTTTAAAAAGGGATTTGAAAAGTAAAGTTAAATAAAGCTAGACAACTAATAATCCTAAAGAATAAACTTATTTTAAAAAAGATGTAACACTTTAAGAAATGATTACAGAGTAGTCTGTAAGTGAAGTTTCAACTGATTTCAAATAATCAGCACTATCCTGACTAAATATTTTCTCACAATAAAATAAATTAGATATCAGCAATTAAATGATAATTTAAACTCTCCATATTGGATAACTTAAATTATCCCACGGTTTAAAGAAGAAAGTGTATTACAAATTATAAAATAATCTAGTTTTAAACAGCAGCACAAGTAATGTCAAAAACGTATAACTTGCAGCAAAAGCAATACAGAAATTCCAGCATTAAATTCAGTTAAATATAAGGAAAAAGAAATTATGTAACATTTGAAACAATCAACTCAAAAAGATTGAAAAAGAGTGACTTTCATCAATCACCTTAACTAAACTTCAAAAAATTAAAAAAAAAAGTAGGACTTAATATAATACAAAATAACAAAAATCAATAATAGAATAATAGACAAAACTGAGAGCTGGATTTGAGAAAAACTTTGAAAATATACAAGCATATGAAGACTGAAGAAAGAATTTAAAAAATTAAAACTATGTTGAATGAGCATCATCTAGAATAATAAATAGTCATGTATTTCAATAAATTTGAAAATATATTAAATTGAATGGTTTTAGGGAAACATAAATAACAAAAAAATGAATTAAGAGAATGAAAATTTGAATTATAATTATTATAGTTATTTTATTTTTAAAAATCCTTTTAGCCCCTCCTATAACTCTTTCTCTCTCACACACACATGAAAAAATCACTTCATTCAATTAACATTTTATTGACTATCAATAAATAAAATTGCTTCATAAATAAAAATGTAAGAAAATTACCCACCTTATTTAATGAACTCTTATAATCGATGTCTGATAAAGATTAGTAGTATAAATATAATGGATAGCTTCATTACAACCAAATGATTTTACTTATAGACATGGATGAAAAATAACAAATGTCATCAATAAAATATTAACAAATGGAATTCACTATTGTATTAAATAAAGAATTATGACCAAATTGGATTTATAACAGAAGTAGAAGGATGGTACAATACCAGAAAACATCAATATAATTCACTCCATTAAGATTTAAAGAAAATGAATATGATGATCAGAGAGGCATAGGTAAGATATGAAAAAAAACAGTTGATGAGACAAATGGATATCCATATAAAAAAGAATTGATTTGGTCTTCTATCTCACACCAAACATAAAAGTTAACAGGCATCAAAGACTTAAATGTATGTGCTGAAACTATACATTTTTTGGAAGAAAATGATTTATGGGAGTAAATCATGATCTTGAATTAGACAGTGATACCTTAGTTATATCAAAAGCAAGAGTGATAAAAGAAATATTGTTGAACTTAATAAAAATCACATTTACACTTCAAAAAACACTATCAAGAAAGTGAAAAGACAACCACAGAGTAGAAAGATTTGCAAATTATGATTTGATGATAATTGCATTCAGAGTGTATTTATTTTTAAAACCCTTACAACTCAAGAAAAAATAAAAGACAAATAATCAAATTTAAAGGTGGGCAAAGGATTTAAATACACCCTTCTCCAAAGAAGATTAGAAATTCAAATAAGCACATGGAAAGATGTTCAATACCATCAGTCGTCAGGGAACTATAAATCAAAACCAAAATGAGCTACCACTTTACAAACACTTGGATGGCTGTAACTAAAAAGATAATAACAAGTGTTGACAAGAATATTAAGAAATTTGAACCCTCATAAACTGTTGGTGAGTACTCAAGATGGTAGAGCCATTTGGGAAGCAGTTTGGCTGTTCCTCAAAATGTTAAACATAGAATTACCTATGACCCAACATTTCCACTCCTAGTTCTCTACTTGAGGAAAATCAAAACATATGTCCACACAAAGCCTTATATACAAATGTTCCTAGTATCCTTAATCACAACACTTAAAAGGTGAAAATAGCACAAATGTCCACTAGTCAATCCATGAATATATAATATATAGCATGTCTCTACAATGAAATTCTTTTCCAATAACAGAGAATGAAGTACTGATAAAACATAGATGAATTTGAAGATTGCATAAAATATTATGCTAAGTGAAAGAAGCCAGAGATAAAATATTACACATTATATGAAATACATATTGATATGAAATGTCTAGAATTGGCAAATCGATAGATACTAAAAGTAGATTAATGGTTTCCTAAGAGTGGATGGGAACTGAGTGGGTGGGAAAGAATGCATAGGGGTGGGAAGTTTTTCTTAATAACTACACTATTACTTTGGGGATGATAAAAATAATTTAAAATTAGGTTTGGTGGTGGTCATACTCCTCTGCAAATATATTAAAAAGCACTAAAAACCACTTTAAATTCGTGAACTTTAGAGTATGTAAATTATCTCAATAAAGTTGTTAATTAAAAAAATTCTATTTGGAGAAATTGGTTGCACAAAAGATAATGTATCTATTACTTTTGCTATATGATACTGAAAATGACCATCAGTGACAGTTGTATTTGACCAAACTGCTGGTAAATTGACACAATTAGAGAAGCCCGAGATACATATGTAAAATTTAATAGCCACTTATGATTTTAAAATATTCTCAGCAAAGTAGGATTAAAAGAAAAATTCTCAATCTGATAAATTGTATCTTGCAAAACACTGAAAACTTCATTTCAATTGGCAAAAAGAGCATCAATAGAAGAATAGATAATTCAACATGCTGTATTCACAAAACAAAAAAAATTTAAATAATTGAAATAGAAATATTATATCAACTTTATCTCAAAACCATATTATATAAAAAAGGGAAGTTAAATAAGTTAAAACAGAGTTAGGTATATTAATTACGAATACAAATATATAATAACGTTTTAAAACATGGACCCAAATTATACAAAAGAAGTACACAACAATATTTGCTCTTGATGAAAAGAAGGGAATGGAGCTAGAGGGAATAAAAAGGAGGATTCAGATTTTGCTGCAATATTGTTTATTTAATTTAAAATTTATACAATGCAAAGATTAATAAGTCAATTTATATACATTTTTGCAAAGAATGCATGGGTGACTTATTACTTGTAATTTATTGTGATTTAAGATTTATAAATTAATTCCAGGCTGATTTTAATGTGTTTTAAATGTCCTTGTAAATTGCTAAATTATATTTTTTGAAGAATAATGTTATATATATAAACAGAACCAAAGACAAAAACCACATAATTATCTCAACAGATGCAGAAAAGGCCTTTAACAAAATTCAACAGCCCTTCATGATAAAAACTCTCAATAAATTCGGTATTGATGGAACATATCTCAAAATAAAAAGAGCTATTTATGACAAAACCACAGCCAATATCATACTGAATGGGCAAAAACTGGAAGTATTCCCTTTGAAAAC
>NW_012113141.1:16646188-16675173 GCF_000951035.1 Colobus angolensis palliatus
CAGCACACCAACATGGCACATGTATACATATGTAACAAACCTGCACGTTGTGCACATGTACCCTAGAACTCAAAGTATAATAATAAAAAAATAAAATAAAAGGTAAAATAAAAAAAGAATAATGTTATATAAAATTGTTAAATTGCTATATTAAGGGTTTGTCAAACAATACCTTAATTTAAGTGTCTGTGTGAATCCATTTCCTCCTATAAGAATAAAATACATTTTTATTTTACTTTATCACAAAAAGCCACAAAGATATTCAGATATCATAGCATATTTTACCACCAGGCATACGGATGACACAATTTTGTTAACCGCGTGAAATGAAGTACATGGTGTTTATTAAAGTTAATTTTTTGTGGCTATCACTCTGTTTAAGTTTTCCACATTTTCTTGAAAAATATTTGGTATATTACACATTTTAAGTTTAGATAGTGTTCTATATATTATTTTCATTCAGTACTAATCTCGTTACTAAAATGCATCTTCCATATAAGTAATACTTTCTTATTTCATCTCTATCCAAAGGATCCACAAAAACACCTAAAATGGGTGTGATGTTCAGAAGCCTTAATAAATAATTGTTGACTTAATGAATTAATTCATGGAGTTCTAGAAGAAATATCTTGTTAACGTTATGCATTTTATTTTATTTTCTTAGTATTTTTTTAAACGAAGTCTCACTCTTGTTCAGGCTGGAGTGCCGTGGCCTGACCCCGGCTCACTGCAATCTCTACCTCCCAGATTCAAGAGATTTTCCTGCTTCAGCCTCCGGAGTAGCTGGGACTACAGGCTGGCGTAACAGCACGACTGGCTAATTTTTGTATTTTTAGTAGAGACAGGGTTTCAACCTGTTGGCCAGGCTGGTCTCGAATACTGACAAGTGATCCACGCGCCTCGGCCTCCCAAAGTGCTGGGATTACAGGCGTGAGCCACCACGCCCGGTCCTATTTTTATTTTTACACAATGGAACTGAGTCATTTAATGTAGCTTTCCCTGTCTGCTATACTTGAGTCATGCTTGTCTTTGTGCCTTACTTCTCTAAATGAGGCATTGCTTGAGAATATAAAAAATATATATGCATACATATATATTTTTTTAGGATATTCTTTATCTACTTTCTCCAATGTCTACTACTTTGCACAGGGTGATGGGGAGAGGATGAAAGAATCCTGGGTCTATATTTCATATTGCCCCAACAACACTACTTCAGGCAAAAACAATTTGATGCTTGTGGCATGTGTGGCCTTTAAAAAATAGTATAGTACAATAATATATTTTCATAGAACTTATAATAGGCAATCAATGACTGCTTGTTGCTGTTACTTTACTGGTTGGTTGAGTATAGATCAGGGAGAGGAAAATATATTCCATGTAGTTCAGGTTCCTTTTAATAGTGTAATCAATATATTATTTTAAAGTAACATTCCTATACTATTGGTTATGTGTGCTTAAGTTGGACATCTCTGCAATTTATTCATTTTTAAAATGCAAGTAATGGAAACCCATTTGATATACTTGATCAAGGATTAAATACATGTAGATACAGTTCAAACACAAAATTTCCCATAGTGTTGGGAGGAAAACCTACATCCCACACTTATGTTTTATTATTTGTAGGCTGGAAGTGCTTTCCAAATATCTTCAGATTGATGAATAATATTAATTAGTATTTACAGAGAAATGTAGTGCTTAAACAATGCCTACATGTGTTCTATCTCTGATCAAATATATAAAATGTAGATGAACACATAAGCTTCTGGCACTTTCCATTATATCTCACTGGCTTCAAATGTAATTTTGTTTGTTGTATTGTTCTTCTTGCATTGTAATTGCCTTCAAAAGGAATATCTTTTGGATACTTATTAGATAATTAATGACAAAATAAAATTTCAAAGATTTTCTTGCTAGGTTTAGAGGTTAGGTGGATCCTTTAAAAATTGCAACTCTGTTGAAAAATTTTGCTAAAATATCAGCACTTTGGCTAGAAGTTTCAAGGTACGATCTTCTGTAAAACGACCCAGAAACGTGCAATTGCATCCAATTCTAGTGCTGTTCAACAGCTTCGTGTTGAATATAAAATGCCAGTGTGTTATTAAAATGTCTTCAAAAATAAAAGTATTTCACACATGTTGAATATATTCACTTCTAAAGTCAAGTCGTCTAAGAAAAGTCTCAGTTATTGGTGAGTCTGACTGTTGAGGCCTTTTGAAAATCCTTCTGTAAAAATATCTAAGTGTCCAAAGTAAAGGTGCACATGAATAGAACTAAATTATATGTCACAAAAGGAAAGAGGATTGACTGTTCATTTTTAGGACTCACCTACCTGGAGTCCTACCCTAGTACTTCTTAGGTTGTTTCACATCTTTTTTATCTTCAGATCCAAGATATATTCAGAGAAAGTTTGTGATCCAGTATAAATCAAAAGGTAATTGAAAGTTCTATTAAACCTGAGTTCCTGCATAAAATTATGTAAGGGCAGGAGGTGGGGAGAGACAGAAGCATTGAAGGAAAAGTCAGGCTAAACCTGACAGGGAAAGAGAAGTCTTGCGTGCCTTGCATAGGAGACCCCATTGGTGGTCCACAAGTGATAGTGAGGTGTACACACACCTGGGAAGGTCAAGGAGGGGTATGGCTACAGGTGCGCCTAGGGAGGTAACAACCACCAGTTCAATGCAGGATCTGCAAGTATACCTGCTCAACGATTCTTCTTGGTAATAAGCATATTTTAAAGGAGATTAAAAAACACCATACGTTAAATTGATCCTAACAACTGTTGAGAATAGTTATAAAAGTTTAATTTAGAGTTGGATTATATGTCAGGAAAAAAGTGGATAGTAGTAGAGAACTAGAGACTGGGCAATGCTTTCAGGAAAAAGCTTCAGAAAAATGAGTCAATTCCCACTTGAGCTCGGGAAACTTGTGCCCAGGCATGCGTTCAGAGGGCTGATTAAACCAGGTGGGGAGCATATTTGCTGAGAGGTCAAATGGGCCATGTTATGACGTGCTGGTGGGAAGAGATGCTATTCAACCAGATATGGACTAGGCTAAAAAGTTTAATGAAGTTTGCCCGAACTTGTTTTACATGTCAGACTTTCAATGTATTTTTCATTTTTGAACCATGGAGTGCCTAGTGGAAAGATTTTAAAAGTCATTAGTTCAGTACAATAATATATTAAAAATATGAAGTCAGAAGAGCTTCTCAAAGAATTTTCCCCATATTCTCATCTAAACTCCCTTGCCAAATCAGTCACATTTTCAACTTGTTGAAAGCCTGCTCTGCGTCTCTGGGAGGGCTGGCATTTCTTGACCTCCTCCTGCCACATTTGATGAGGAAGGTGGTAATGGTATCCAACTTAAGAGAGCAAATAAGCTCTGAAAGCATTTTTCTTTCAGCTCTAAAAATACTCTCCATTAAATACGTGCATTTACCCTAGTCTTATTACCCTCCTCTCTTCTTCCCCATCAAAGCCACTCTTTATCATAGAATCACTTGCTTGGTAACTGGCAGTTGAAACTAGAAATCCAATACACTCTAAGCCCTGTTAGCTAGAGCAGCCAGACATTTAATAAATATCTGTCATTTTAATTTTGTTCTGTGGTACTCAGTATGTCAAACTTAAGAAAAAATGGTGGGATAGAATTTTAACACAGACAAGTATGAGGTACAGTACAGATATTGAGGAATTACAGTACATCTGGTTTGATATCTTCTGTGAAACTTTAATTGACTCTGTCAAATCTGACCTAAAATAACAGCCAAACTATCAAAAATACATCGTTTCACATATACATTGAAAGCATAAAGACTTTAACTGATTTTTCAGTTTTATTTGTACTGCATAATCATTAACAAGAAAATGACATTATTTATTAACTGTGAATTTTAAAAATGTTGATGAAAGTAGAATAAAAACAAATTTAAATTAAGAAATATATGTAGTAATCTGTCAGTAGCCTAAGAAAACAGTGTGAATGTTTCAAATGAGTATTTAAAATATTACTAGATGCATAAATTATGAAACTTAAAAATCATTGTATGTTATTATATGTAAGAAATTAGCATACAATGCATGCCAGAATATGTCCTTGTTGAAAATAAGTGCATTCCACCTTTCTAAAAAACTATTTAAGAATACTTAGTAACTAAAAAATGCTTGCACTCATTAATCCACTATCTTCAAGTATAAAAAGTCTTTGGTAGGAAAATAATCAGTGATTTTCACAGAAATACAACTTTTAATAATATTTCTAATAACAAAATATTCATAAGAATTTTTTAAAACCCAAGTTAAAATAATATATTTTATAAACACATAAAAGTGCCACATATAATAAACATTGAAAGTGTACAAAAGCTTAAGGATAATCATTGCTAGGTGGTGAAATTTCACATTGTTCATTTTATTCTTGACATTTTTTAGTGTTTTAAAGATTACTTTTAATGAGCATAAACAAAATCTATAACCAAAAACAAAACAAAACAGAAAATGCAGCATATAGGTGTTGAAAAGTCATTTGAATGAGCTTCAGAGATAATATGCGATTTCTTAATTGGGTGTTTGGTATTTAAGTGAGTGTTTTCATGATGATGATGATAATTTTTATAGTTTATATGCATTACTTGGCATGTTTGAAATAATTTATAACATTTTTTGGAAAGTCATTTCATGAAAATCACCATTCTTAGTAAAACAAAACCTCTTAGAGAAACAGAAAAAAGTATATTTTTTAAAGTATTGTTAAAATTAATACAGTATTATTTTTCAAATATTAAATATTATTTTAGAATATAGATGGTACAATCTCTCAAAAAATTAGTAGTTAAGAGAAGAACAAACAAGAGTGGTTATTGTCTTCCCTAACATTTCACATGAATCAGAAATCAATCAACATCTTGAGCAGAGAAATGTATAAAGTGGAAAGTATAAATACTGAAAAAAATAAGAAAGATATTTTATTACTGCAGTTGTCAGTAATATCTATCTTAGAAATTCAGGAGAATCAATTGAAACAAATTCTTGTGAAAGAAAATCATGCCAGGGCAACGTAGTGATTCATAGAGACCCGTCTCTATGAAAAAAACAAAAAGAAAATTGGCCAGGTGTGGTGATGCACAACTGTAGTCCCATTTACACAGGAGGCTGAGGTGGGAGGATTGCTTGAGCCTGGGAGGCTGAGGCTGCAGTGAGCAATTATCGTGCCACTGCACTCCAGCTTGAGCAACAGAGTGAGACCCTGTCTCAAAAAAAGGAAAAAAAAGGAAAGAAAGAAAACCACTGAGAAAATTCAATGTTGCTTACATTATAATGTTGATGCCCTTTATGATGCAAAAAGGCAGAAATCTTTATATTTGAGCGTGGTCGTGATAAATCCTGTAATAAGTTTTCTGAGTTTCTTGGTTTGTCTAGACTTCTGATAGAGAAATGAGAAAAAGCAAATACAATTGAAATTTTGGGTGCTGAAAATTCCAGGGCCAGAAAAAAGGAGGAATTTTTAAAATTAGCAAGTTTGTTCACTTTGAGGAAAACATGAAGGGTTTTTTCTTCTTTATTGCATCTCTTGTATAGAGTTACACATTTTATTTACCTTGTACATTTGTTATTAACTTGTTTTTATGCTTTAATGCAGAAAATTTTAGTCATATACATAATTAGATAAATTAGTATAATTAACCTCAATGTACCTATCACCTAGATTCCACAATTACCAACTAATGGCCAGTTGTGTTTCTTATAAACCTTACCTACTTCTTTCTCACCAAAATTATTTTGAAGCGAATTCCAGATATCATTTTATGTGTACTTATTTCAATAAAAGATAAAAAAAAATTTAACATAGTCTCCAAAGTATTATGCAACTAAAGTTAAAACAATAATCTGTTTATGTCATTAAAAATTCAGTTCTCCAACTGACTCATGTCATAATTTTTAGTAGTTTGAATCAGTATCTAAACAGCAAAAATGACATTTTTTTTTAATTGGTTGAAAGCGTTCTTAAATCTCTTTTAATCTATATGTGCCTATCTCCATTAGTTTTCACTCTTGCAATTTTTTTGGAAAAGAATTACTGTGGAGATTGTAAAATGATTTTATCATCAAAGTGTTATTGGACATGCTCCTCTGCACCTGTATTTCCTTTAAATTAACATTTGGGTCTAGAGGTTTGATTTAACTCAGGTTTGATGTTTTCTGAGGGGGTAGAAATACTTTATATTCACAGGTAGTGTTGTGTTCCTCCATGGCTCCAGGCATAATGCCAAGGCATTGTTCTTTTGGTGGTACCAGTAGCCATTGAAGGACAATGCTAAGGTTCATTAATTCATTAAGTGGGACCAAATGATGATAATCCAATTATATTACTTTTCTTAATGTATTACCTGGACTGCTTCTATAAATAAAACTTTCCCTAAACTTATATTTAGTTATCCAATGGTATTTTTTAAATGAAAAAGAGGTAGACAAATTCTGTATTCTATTTACCAGTTTTTAAAAATAGTGAGTTGATTTGCTAACATATTCCCAAATTGAACAACTTATTTTCTTTAATTTATATTTCATAACATTGCTTTACAAACTCTAACAGATTGTGTCCATAATTCTTAATGTGCTTAATATGAGTTAATAGATGTCCCCATGCTGTCTTGCTTTTATCTTTTTACATGGTGTAATTGCCCACAATTATTCATTGAACCCAATTAAAACTTTATAAAAGCTTTATCACAGTAGATTTAAGAAATATAGCAATGATATAATTTTTTGTAAGATTTTCAGATGTAATTATTACTTGTGATAATTGTTACATTTAATTGCTAAATGTAATTGTGTTATGAAAATAATTTAACACCAGCTTCTTTGGTCATTTCTCATGATATTTTAATAGAATAAATCAGGAAAGAGTTTGTTTCTTTAGAATCAAATAGTATAAACAATTTATAACAAATGAATTGTAAAGTAATGACATTTCTCTTAAAAAAGTTTGTGGCCCTCTAAATTCTTAGCTGTGGCACTTAGGAACTCCATGTCTCCCATTATTATCCTCAGTATATTATTTTTATTTCTTGTAACATATAATATGTGAAAAATCATATCTCATAGTACAAACTTTGATTACTCTACTACATAACATTTATTCAATGTTAGGATCTCAACTCTGATTTCTCTTCTTTCCAGAAATGTCTAGGAGCACTCAGGATGGTAATGTGCATATTCACATTGTTGCTAAAGAAATTTTAGGTTTTACAGCCAAAAATATCTCTCTGCCACATTGTGACATAGGTTTTTGCAGAAATTAACTCATGTGTCTTCCAATGGAGAGGTAGCTATCCCCAGATTATATACCAGTAAAGAAGCCAAAATAACAGTGCCATTAATCAGAGTGGGAATAACTTGGTGGTCTAAAACATTATGTATTTCTTTCTCTAAAATAAATCAATGGTGAATTCATTTTTTCTAGATTTCGGTCTGCATACATCTCATGAACTTCTTCTTGTATGGTTCACTATAGTTTTGCTTATGATTAATTCAGGACCTGGATAAGTCATTTCGTGCTAACACAAAATGCTCACTGCCTGCAGATGCAGAGCTAGGACAGATTGACTCTAGCTACATATTGTAACCTCCTTGTAAGTAGTTACTCTCTAGCCTATTTTATCAGTTATTATCCTAGCAGAGAGCAGATGGCAGAGTCAAATTGGATACATAAAAAGTGTCTAATGAAAAGACTATTAGCAAGGGGGTCATGGAGTTTTAGGGAAAACAATAAGGAATGGTGCCATATCCCAGGACTAGTGACAGCAGAGACCTGCTAACGTCCCTAAACCTGAGGTTGCTTTTTTTCCAGTTATTTGAATTAGTAATTATGAAACTAATTTACATGTATTCTAGAATTGGGCAAATAAATAAATATATACTAAGAATAATAGAAACCACATTTCTGATGGTTGGAGAAGGGAGTTAAATCTATGGCAAGGGGAAGACTAAAATGAATCCTAGGGTGTTACATTAGATGTGGAGTTATCACTATGAACTGATAGGCCTTCCCTTGGTGTGTTTGCTGACTGAGTCTAGAAGTAGCACCACAGTAGCAATGAGCAGAACTATGTCACTAAAAGGAACCAGAACTCAATGGAGAAATGGCTCGTTCCAGGTCTGGGCACTGTAAGTGCAAGATAAGCCTGGAACATTTTGTTGAGTCTCAAAATAAGGGAGTGCTCAAAGAATGGTAAGACATTGCAGAAGGACATTAGAGCCAACTTGCAGGGCCCGCAGAGGCCAAGATTGTGACAATTTGAAAAATAAATGATGATAATAACAGAATGTAGCTCCATTGACTAAATTGGGAATGCCTGAGTCTGGAACAGATGCAAAGAAAGAATACATAAATAAAGGGGGGAGAAGAGAAAAGGAGAAATGATTACCAAAGTATGAAAAACAGCCACACTACTGGAGCTGTGGCCTTCAGTACAGTAAAGCAGCTCACTGAGGCTGAACCAGAAAGGAGAAAGCTGGAAGGCAAGGAGGAATAACCTGGTGTCTCTCTCTTCCACCCTACCAGCCTTCTGCTGGTGCCTCCCATTAACATTTACTGCCAAAAACAAAGGGCTTCGTGAAAGTCAAAGCTGTTTACAACTTGTTCCCAACTTGTCTTTGTTCCACCACTCTCTTACCCACCTTCATAAACTAAGCTCCAATCTTATAAGAATATGTGCTGTTTTTGAAGCCACTCACCTATACCACTGTGGCTTTACCTACCTATGCCTTTCTTTACGTGGAGCACTCTTTCCTTACTTATTTCACACAAAATTTCTTACAAATTCTTAAAGGCCTAGGTTAAATATAACCTCACTTCTCTTCTTTCCAACCTTCACAAGACAGGTGAAATTTTACCCCCATTTTCCTTAGCCTGAGATAATCAATGAGATTTGTGCTTCAGAAACATTTATTCAAAAATTAATTAGCAATACATACCATGTAGTACTATATATGTCTTGTTCTTTTTTTCCTCAACTCTGCCTCCCAACTAAACAAATTGTATTTTTTGCATGTTCTCCAAAGAGAGTTCAGGCATTCTATAAATAATTGTTTGATTGAATATATGATATCTTAAGTTATACAGAAATCTGATTTTCACACTATTCTTTATGAAACCCTGTAATTAGTTGTAATGTTAAAGATTCAGATTCTCAGATCACAAGGCATCCTCATCACCATCCAGCTGTTCCAACCAGATCACCAGCTCTTACATTTTACAGGAAATATTCTCTTCGAACCAAACATTCCACTGCTAAAATACTAAGACACTATAGAAAATTGTAAGGATATCTGGCATTTATACAACCATCATGGAAAGTTACTAATATATATGTATATATAATTTGATTGGATTATTATTATACAACATCCTATAGGAGTAATGAAAGTGCTTTTATATCTCCCTTTTATAAGTAAAGAAATAGAGAAGCGGAAGTTTAAATAACTTTCTCAAGGTTAAATATCTTGGAACGGAGACAGACAGAATATTCATGGGGGATATTACTCTCTTTAAAGATGTTTATGAAAACAAAAGAGAAAATGTGAATATAGAGGCTAACTCTCCTGGCACAGGTCTTGTGAATAAGGCAAAAATATTGAATTTAAAATTAGAATATCTATATCAGACCCTCTCGTCTTCTCCCCAGGGAACCCTGAACAAATATTGCCAACTCTGCCTGTGAAAAGGGAGGACAATCTTCTTTTGATGTGGCTTCTTTCCTTCTTCAGGTCATGATTAAAAAATCATTTTCTGTACAAGGAGTGTCGTCCTTCTAGCCTGAGGACATTACTGTGTGTCCTGATTGGGAGTGTTCTGCTTTTCCCTCAGTGACCCACTCTGGCTGGGGAAATGAATTGCTGCCGGTTTTATGCACCAAAAAAATTGTTGCTCTTCCTAGAACTTCTGGGTTAAATTGGAGATTTGCTCACCTTAACTCCTCAGTGATTGTTACTACAAGAAGTGCTTTATTTGGCAACTTTTTCTGTAGCAAGCAAAGAATCTGAAGCTGGTTCCAAGAAGGAGAAGGTATAAGTGTTCACATGAAAGATGGTGCTCTTACAGAAATCTAGAAACAGAAGCATTACGGTAGCAATCTGAACACTTGGAACTAGAAGGAGAATCTAGACATCTGATTGCTTTAAGTACCTCAGTGGCAAAAAGAGCCATGGGGTTTCCATTCCAGTAACTGGCCATGAATATGAACACAGTTATCACCTGTATGTCTGTTTCTTTCTATGCCAATAACTCATGTGTTTTCCATGTTTCTTGCTCGAATCCTCAAGAGAGTCAGACCTGCTGGTCTAGAGTCATGCTTCTCAAAATGTAATGTGAATATGAATCATCTAGGAATCTCAGTAAAATGTAAACTGATTCAGGAGGTTTTAGATAGAGTCTGAGATTTTGCATTTCTAACAAGCTACCTGGCCATACCTAAAATGCTTGTCTACATATCATAATTTGGGTGGTAATAGGTGTACTAGGCCAATTTAATGGCTTGCTTGTCTAAGGTCATGTGTGTATCATTGTTCTGATTATCTGGGCCAGGGTTTGGGGATAGGTCCTTACTGTATCAAATATAGATCTTTCCACAGAAGCTGTACATGTGAACGTTCACCAAAGAAGGGATTAGGATTGGGACCGCATTCTTGTTATGTCTCCTGTAGATAGCTATTTCCCATTGAGTATTGATTTTAATTCAGCTTCCTTCTCTACTGGTAAGTTTCATCATTGAGGATCAAAAGTGAGTCAGACATTCAGAGCTTTCCTACTCACCACATTACCTTCTGCTTTAATTTCAAGATATGTGGAAATAAACTCATTTTCCTATAACCTATTGGATAGTGAGGAGACTTCTGCTCACCAGTAATGTCACTAAAAAGATGTCTTTCTTTTAAAAGCAATAGCCTTACCAGTTGAGAGATATATACAAAAACTGTGATCTAAATAGTTGTTTTCTACATATTGTGGGAAAATCTAGAAACTGGAATTTTCAATGCAAATTCTTCCCCACCTGTAACTGCCATGATCATCCTAAAACACATGCCTCATCAGGTGGCAATCATTGAAAATTCACATTTAGAATAATGACCACACTCTTTAGCTCTTCAGAGTTCTTCAGAATTTGATCCCAATTTATCTTTCTTTATCATCTCCCACCATTCCTGCCACGTTCCCTACAACTGATTTTTGCCATTACCTATCTTAGAGAAGCTTTCAAGACTCTGTTATTTTGCCCAGCTCTCTCTGCCTAGAATGTACTTCCATATGTTTTTGCAGCTCATATTTCTGCTCATCCATTGATAATTCCACCCACAATTAATTACACCACTATCTTGGTTCCAACAGCTCTCAGGAGATACCCTAAAATAGCACTTAGCACAGTATCTTTGACTATGCATTTGCCTTCTGTGCGTGATTTAAATTATCGTATTTTCATGGATGAGCATACTACTTGATACATGGCAGCCACTCAGTAAATATTTATTAAATGAATGAAGTAATAGAAAGAAAGAATAATTTGGTTTTTAGGGGCAGATCTGGAAAGGCAATGGTTAAGGGTGTCCTAGAGAATACGAAGAAAGAAACAAACAGTAAAGAAGAGGCAATCCAATGACCAGCCAAACATTTATACCCAGGGACTGAACTCACACAGGTATTTCTGCCATTTTTCTCACTTGACTCTGTGCTGGGGCTGTTTACTTTCAGCAAGTTAGAATGATTTTTAAATCCTGGTTCACCACCACCAGAATATTTACTTCTTATAAACAAAACTACCCTTTTATTTTCATCACTCAGGATTCTGGTGCTACAAAAGCAGCTGAATTGAAAACCAACACGAAATGGTGACTTATTGAAATGGCAGGGAAAGTAAATTGAATATCAAATAAAGCCAATTCCTTCACCCGCCTTATCTGACTATTGTTGCTTAGAAGATAAAATATTTAATCCATTCTAGAGCTACAGAATCCAGGGGCTTTTACCACTGAACAGCTTTATTGAAACAGGTTACATATGTTCATCTTGCCATTTTATAGTGTTTACCTGGAAAACATTTATGTGCATGAGGTCATTTGGTTGAGCTTTGTTGTCTTATTCCAGAGAAAAGAAATTTATTTTCTTTGAAGAAGTAGCTCAGTGCTTTCCTGTCTTCTCATGTCATCCCTGATTATAAATGATTACAGTTTAAACCATCTGACCCAGAAATTTTCAAATCTATATGCTTCCCTTTTGGACCAGTGGGCATGGCAAAAACACAGTTACTATGCTATATGCAGTCTATTATAAAGACTGGCTTACTTTAGTCAGTTTGAAGAAATGCCAATAAACAATAATAGCTAAAAGCGGAATGCAAGAATATATATGGGTGCGTGCTTGTGCCTTTATCATCTGCCTTTATTTCTGTAGAACCATCTTCTTTCTTACAAAAAAAGAAAAAAATACCCAGAAGGTCAGGGGAGGGGAGAAGCACCCCAGGGGAACCACATCAATCCAGTCTCTGTAGTTGCACTCAGGTGAGGGCAAAATGGCCAACCAGGCAGCTAGTGCCAGCAAGTCTCTCCTCCTGTCTCCTCAGGAAATGCTGGCAGCCTTTTAAAGTTTAAGTTGCAGTTACTTTGGAAGCAAGGATTTGAAGACTATGGAAATGCTAGATATCTGCTTAAATGGAAGCCCATTGAGAGACCTCATGATGGTTAATTTTAGACACCAACTTGCCTGGATTAAAGGAAACCTAGAGAGCTGGTAAAACATTCTATCTGGGTGTGTCTGTGAGGATGTTTTTGGAGGAGATTGGCATGTGAGTAGGTAGACGGAGTGGAGAAGATCCATCCTCAATGTGATTGAGCACCATCCAATTGACTGAGGGCCTTGGATAGAGCAAACAAGCAGAGGAAAGGAAAATTCACTCTTTCTCTCTTGAAGCTAGGACACCCTTCTTCTCCTGTCCTTGGACATCAGAACCCCAAGCTTTCCAGCCTTTGGACCCTGGGACTTGCACCAACCACCTCTGCCCCACCCCTGCCCCAACCCTGCACCTGGTTCTTACTCCTTTGGCCTTGGACTGAGAGTTACATCATCAACTTTCCTGGTTCTGTCACTTTTGGATTTTGGACTTAGACTGAACTATACTACTGGCACCTCAAGGTCTCCAGCTTGCAAATAGCCTGCTATGGGACTTCTCAGCCACTATAATCATGTGAGCTAATCTCATCTCTCTCTCTCTCTCTCTCTCTCTCGCTCTCTCTGTCTCATCTATCTATCTGTCTATCATCTATCCATTCTATCTATCCTACTTATTCTACTGGTTCTGTCTCTCTGGAGAATGCTGACTAATATAGACTTTCTTGGCACCTTGTAAACTTCCATTTTCCACAAGGTGGTGTTGGTGGGTGTGCAGTGCATGCATAGGAGCATGTGCTTTTTGTTTAGCTGACACTGGCAGTCATCACGTCCAGTACCTTGATGATTTTGCAGTAGGCGCCATGGAGATTGTGAACTTCATATTCCATGTAAAGTGTAGTGAGTAAAAAACCCACTCAGTCTCATTGTTTCTTTTTTATCACTGTCTCTGCTGCTCATGATGTGTGGCTTGAAAATCTTTACTAGGTGTTTGCTTTTGGGTTCATTTAGGTTCCTCTGGCAACCTGAAATACAGATGTCTCCATATATCTTGAGCACTGACTTGCTGAAGAAGCTCCCAGTGACCCCCTGCAAGTCCTGGCTATTGCCAGAAAGAAAGGCTGGGGCCTCCTCATCGGGCAAATTGTGCTGGTTGCACACCTGTCGAAGTTGCTCGGTGTGAAAAAAATTTTCCTTTGGATGCCAAGCACTTGGAAATGTGTTTAGTCTGGATTTTTACCGCTGTGGCTGATGTTGTAGGCCGAGAAGGTGGCAATAGGGACATGCTGAAGGGGCTGCATGGAAACGTCTCACAGTTACTGTTTGTAGGACCAAGCCCAGAGGCCTGGCTGGGCTTCACAAAGGGGTTCTAGTACAGGTGGGTCTAGGCCAGACAGTCTGTAGCAGAAGCCCTGGAAGCCCCAGATCCTAGCACAGTTAGGCTTTTTGCTGTCTGGATGGAGCACTGATCAAAGGTGGTCCTCTCTAAAAGCAGGGATTTATGCTTCTAAAAGCTCCAATTTATGCTGGTGAATAGGCCACTATTCATGGAGAAGACAGGAGTTATACTCTTCCTGGGCAACACAGGTAAGGAGGGACAAGCATGTGGATCATGCTGCTGACTTTCTGTTCTGATTTCTAGATCTCTTGTAGCTGCTGATTTTCTGCACTGCTACTCTTAGTATTCTGGGAATTGGAGTGGACATGGCAGGACCAGCACATTCATTGAAATTACAATTATTGGGGTTGGCAGGGACACTATACTGTCCCTTATCAGACGGGAAAGGAGTGTTGCTATTGGTCAGATGAGTAGAATGTTGGGGACTCAGGGTGATGGGGAAGCCATCCAGCTTTGGTCTCTTGCATCCCAGGAGCAGACAAGTAGCTGCCATCTTATTGTACTTTTGGCCCATCAGTGAGTCCTTAATTTCTTCCCGTTATACTCCAACGACACTGTCAGCTCAGTCCTCTGAAAGTCCTTGTGGTTAGGGAATGGCTCACATAAGCCCTTCATCCTTTTGGCCCACATTCATCCATAGCTCTTTCATAATGTGCTACAAAATGCCATTTTTGGTGAGACCAAGAATGAAAAAATTCTTGATTAGGTTTTTTTTCACAGTCTGTGGACATAAAGAAGAGAATATAGTATATTCCACCCAGTACCTGCTCCCATGATTCCTTGAATTTCTATGCATCAAAAGGCAGGACTCAGATTAACAGTACATATAGGATGACTCCCAGTCTTCACAAATCTTATTCAAGTCTATCATAAGTTTTGCCCTGGAAGAGTTCTGGGCCAAACTCCTAGAGGGCTGCCACAGATGGTATTTAACTTGTTACCAAAGGTGAATTCATTGCCGGAGCCCAAATCTGTCAAACTTGACGTTCATGTCAGCCTCTAAGAGCAGAATTTCTGCCTTTAGGTCTTTATGAATGATCCACTTTTAGTCACAGTACTGCACAGCAGATTGTAACTAGCAGAATTGGACTCCATATTCTCCTCCTTTTATACTGTCATGAACCACTAGGTAATCAAACGTCTCTCTTCCACTGGTATACTCCATGGCAACACAGAGTGTTTATTCAGTCTTGGGCAGCTCAAATAATTTAACTACGTTGGGATGATTCAAAGCCTTCATGATTCCCACTTCATGGGATATTTTCTAGAGGCTGAAAGTCATAGATCCCGCTTTTCCAGCCAGGATGTGCTGAGCCAGCTTCACCTTGGACAAGTTCCCCTTGGTGATGATCATAAGGAGTGATAGTTGTCAATATAGTCTCTTCCTCAGCAGATATGGCCAAGAAGCCCTGCAGCATGCTAGGCTAGCCACTAGGCTTGTGGTCAAGGTGACCCAGGATAGGCTTAAAATTAGGGAAAGATGATGAGAAGTTGGGTCCAAATTATCTGAAATGAAAAGTATTCCTAGGCTACCAAACTGATCTTTCTGATGAAGTCAAAACACAATTCCAGACAAAATTCAAATTAAAAAACTAAATTAAAATGGAAAAGCAAAAAAAAAAAAAAAAGAACAAAGAAAAAGAAAACAAAATGGAAAAATAACAGAGTAAAGAAAAAAAGTAAAATAAAATATGAAACTGTTACCATGCCAATGGGATTTATTTAAAGAAGGAGACAAGCTACCTTTGATGGAAGCTTTTCAGGTCACTGGAAACCAGCTTCTTGAGCTAGAAAGACTGCAAACTCAGATAGCAAATAACTTCATGCGGCCCAGCTGTGAAGTAAATAGGGGCACAGAATTGCAAAACAAGGACGCTTTTGAGGTCATACCAAGAAATTTACCTATCAAGGCTGGAGATGATCAACAATGGTTTTCTCACTTTTAAAAATAGCCTCGCCGGGCGCGGTGGCTCAAGCCTGTAATCCCAGCACTTTGGGAGGCCGAGACGGGCGGATCACAAGGTCAGGAGATGGAGACCATCCTGGCTAACACAGTGAAACCCCGTCTCTACTAAAATACAAAAAACTAGCCGGGCGAGATGGCGGGCGCTTGTAGTCCCAGCTACTCGGGAGGCTGAGGCAGGAGAATGGCGTGAACCCGGGAGACGGAGCTTGCAGTGAGCTGAGATCCGGCCACTGCACTCCAGCCCGGGCGACAGAGCGAGACTCCGTCTCAAAAAAAAAAAAAAAAAAAAATAGCCTCAATGAGATATAATTTACATGCAATATAATTCATATGCTTACAGTGTGTAATGCAATCATTTTTATTATGTTTACAAATATGTGAATCCATCACCAGTCAAGTTTACATTTTTATCACCGCAAACAACAAATTCAGACTGATAGGTATAATCTCCCTACCATTCCCCCCACATCCGTACATCACATCCCCAGTCCTAAACCACCATTAATCTACTTTTTGTTTCTGTAAATTAAACTGACCTGTGCATATCATATGAATGAAATAATATATTATGTGGTTTCTTGTGTCTGGCTTCTTTCATTTAGCATAAATTTTTCAAGGTTTATTCATCCTGTAGCATGTACCAGCACTTAATTGATTTTATGAATGAATAATATTTCACTGCATGGATATACTACTTTTTAAAAATCTCAATAGCTTCAGAAGAGCAAGGGGTTTTTGGTTATATGAATGAATCGTATAATCGTGAATTCTGGACTTTTAGTGTACCCATCACCCAAAGAGTATACATTGTACCCAACAGGTAATTTTTCATCCCTCAGCCCCTCTTCCACTTTCCCCACATCTGAATTCCCAATGTCCATTATACCACTCTGTATGCCCCTGTATGCCCATAGCTTAACTCCCAAATATAAGTGGAAACATGCAGTATTTGGTTTTCCATTTCTGAGTTACTTTACTTAGGATAGTGCCCTCCAGTTCCATCCAAGTTGCTGAAAAATACATTATTTTGTTCATTTTAATGGGTGCATAGTATTTCATGGTATATGTATACACACACATCACATCACATTTTCTTTATTCACTTACTGGTTGATGGGCACTCAGGTTGATTCCACACCTTTGCCATTGTGAATTATGCTACAATAAATATATGAGTACAGGTGTCTCTTTCATGTAATGACTTCTATTTCCTTGTCAAGATACCGACTAGTGGGATAACTGGATTAAATAGCAGACTTACTTTTATTTCTTTGAGAAATCTCCATACTGCTTTCCATAGATGCTGTAGTAATTTACATTCCCACCAACAGCATATAAGCGTTCACTTCTCAGCATCTGCAGCAAGATCTATGGTTTTTTGACTTTTTAATAGTGGCCACTCTGACTGGGCTAAGATAATAACTCATTGTGGCTTTAATTTGCATTTCCCTGATGATTAGTCATGTTAAAAACATTTTTTAATGTGTTTGTGAGCCATATCTTTTGAAAAATATCTGTTCATGTTGTTTGCCTACTTTTTCAAGGGATTATTTGCTTTTTCTTGCTGATTTGAGTTCCCTGTATATTCTGGATACTAGTCCTCTTTCAAATACATAGTTTGCAAATATTTTCTCCCATTCTGTGGGTTGTCTGTTTACTCTTTTGATTATTTATTTTGCTGTGTAGCAGCCTTTTAGTTTAATTAGGTCCCATTTATTTATTTTTAGCTTTGTTGCATTTTCTTTTGGGGTCTTAGTCATAAATCCTTATGCTCTTATACATAAAAATCCCTAGTGACTCCTCTAAAAGACTCCTAGGTTGGATAAATGAATTCAGAAAAATGTCAGGTCACAAAATCAATGTATGCAAATTAGTAGCACTGCTATACGTCAATAATGAGCAAGCTGAGAATCAAATTAAGAACTCAGTCCCATTTACAATAGCAGGAAGAAAAGAAAAAAATACACCTAGAAATATACTTAACCAAGGAAGTGAAAGATCTCTACAAGGAGAATTCAAAACATTGATGAGTAGACTGAAGGGAGGCAGGGAAAGATGGTAAAATAGAAGGCTCCAACCATTGTCCCACCCACAAGGACACCAAGTTAACAACTATCTACACAGAGAAAAACACCTTCATAAGAACAAAAAATCAGGTAAGCCCTCAAAGTACCTGCTTTTTAACTTCATATCGCTGAAAGAGGCACTGAAGAGATAGAAAAGAACAGTTATGAATTGATGATGCCACACTTTCGCTGAAAGAGGCACTGAAGAGATAGAAAAGAACAGTTATGAAATGATGATGCCACACTTTCCCCAACCCTGGCAGTGGTGGCCTCATGCAGAGAGCATCTTTGGGCCGTGAGGGAGGGAGAACACATCAATTGTGAGGCATTGAACTCAGCTCTATCCTGATAGAGCAGAAAGGAAAACCAGACAAAACTCAGCTGATGCCCACCTGTGGAAGGAGCATTTAAACTAGCCCCAGCCAGAGGGGAATCCCCAATCCCAGTAGTCTAAACTTGAGTTCTTACAAGTCTTGCCACCACAGGCTAAAGTTCTCTGGGTCTTTAAGTCAACTTGAAAGGCAGTCTAGGCCATAAGCACTGCAACTCTTAGGCAAGTCCTACTACTGAAGTGAGACCAGAGACATTGGACTGGGGGGGGACACAGGATATACAGGGATACCAGCTGGGATGGCTAAGGAATTGCTGGCATCACCCATCCCCTAGCCCCAGCCTGCACAGCTTCTGGCTCCAAAAGAGACCCTTTCCTTCGACTTGAGGAGAGCAGAGGTAGGAGTGGGGAGAACTTTGTCTTGCATCTTGGATACCAGCTCAGTGACAGCAAGATAGGGCACCAGTCAGTGTCATGTGGCCTTCATTCCAGGCCCTAGCTCCTGGATGAAATTTATAAACACACCCTGGGCCAAAAGGAAACCCACTGCCTTATAGGGAAGGACCCCCTCCTGGCAGCGTGGCAGCGTTTGTCACCTGTCAACTGAAGAGCCCTTGGGCCCTGAATAACGAGCGGTGATACCCAGGTACTGCATGGAGGGCCTTGGGTGAACCTCTGAGATTTTCTAGTTTCAGATGAGACTTGGCACATTACCACCTGTGGTGGCTGCAAGGCAAAATTCTTTCTGCTTGAGAAAAGCAGAGGGAAAAGTAAAGGGGACTTTGCCTTGCTACTACCATAGCCACAGGGGTTAGATCACCAAGAAGGCACGTAGGGTCCCTATTTCCAGGACTTGACTCTTGGACAGCATTTCTGAAGCTGTGATGGGCCACAGGGGAGCCCTCTGCCCTGAAGGATGAGTCCCAAGCTGGCAGCATTCACCACAGGCTGAATTAAGAGCCCTTAGACTTTAAGGGAACACCAGAGATAGTCCAGCAAGACATCCAGTGGCCTGTGGTGTTGTTGTCGTTGGTGGTGGTGGTGGCTACGAGATGAGGCTCTTCTCCTTTTGGAAAGGGGAGAGAAGAGTGGGAAAAACAATGTCCTGTGGTTTCAGTGCCAGCTTAGCCACAGTACAATAGAACATGAGGTAGACATCTAAGGATTTGATTCTAGTCCCTGACTCGCCGACAGCACCTCTTGACTGACCTAGGGACTAGGGGAACTTGCTACTCTGAAGGGGAGGACACAGGCCTGACTGGCTTTTCCATCTGCTGATTGTAGAGTTCCAGGGCGTTGAGCAAACAAAGGCAATAGCCAGAGACTCATTACAGCAGGACTTGGATGAGACGCAGGGTTATGGTGGCTTCAGGTTTAACCCAGTGCAGTCCTAGTAGTGGTGGCCAGAGGGCTGCTTGTGTCACTCTACCCCTAGCTTTAGGTGTCTTAGAACAGAGAGAAACTCAATTTGTTTGGGAGAATGTAACAGAAAAGAACAAGAGTCTCCACCTGGTAATCCAAATAATTCACTCAGACCTTGTCCAAGACCATGAAGTTAGTACCTCTATAAGTCTACATGAACCACAGCAATACTGGGCTTGGGATGTCCCAAAGCCCAGGAGATATAGTTTAGATCACAACACCCAAGTTCTTTCAAATATCTGCAAAACCTTCCCAAGAAGGATGGGTACGAACAAGCCCAGATAGTGAAGACTACAATAAGTAGCTATTTTTTCAATACCCAGGCACCAAAAAATATTGACTAGCATCAACACCATCCAGAAAAATGTCATCTCACCAAATTAAATAAGCCATCAGGGACCAGACCAATTCTGAAGGAACAGAGATATGTGGCCTTTCAGACAGATAATTCAAAAGTGCTGTGTTGAAGAAAATCTAGGAAATTCAAAATAATACAAGGAAGGAATTCAGAATTCTATCAGATAAATTTAACAAAGAGATTGCATTAATTATAAAGAATCAAGCACAAATTCTGGAGCTGAAAAATGCAATTTGCATACAGAATAATGCGTCAGAGTCCTTTAATAGCAGAATGGATCAAGCAGAAGAAAGAATTAGTGAGCTTGAATACAGATTGTTTGAAAATACACAGTAAGAGGCAACAAAAAAAAAAAAAAATGGAGCACATATGCAGAAGCTAGAAAATAGCCTGAAGAGAGTAAATCTAAGAGTTGTTGACCTTAAAGAGGAGGTGGAGAAAGAGACAGGGATAGAAAGTTTATTCAAAGGGACAATAACAGAACTTCCCAAACCTAAAGAACGATGTCAATATCAAAGTACTAGAAGGATATAGAATACCAAGCAGATTTAACCCAAATAAGACCACCTCAAGGCATTTAATAGTCAAACTCCCAAATACGAAAGATAAAGAAAAAGAATCCTAAAAGCAACAAGTGAAAAGAAACAAATAACATACAATGGAGCTCTAATATGTCTACCAACATACTTTTCAGTGGAAACCTTACAGGCCAGGAGAGAGTGGCAGGACGTATTTAAAGCAGTGAATGAAAAAAAAACAAAACAAAACTGTATCCTAGAATAATATATCTAACAAAAATATCCTTCAAAAATAAAGGAGAAATGAAGACTTTACCAGACAAACAAAAGCTGAGGGATTTCATACACACCAGACCTGTGTTACAAGAAATACTAAAGAGAGTATTTTAATCAGAATGAAAAGGATATTAATGAGCAATAAGTAATCATCTGAAGGTGCAAAACTCACTGGTAATAATAAATAAACAAATAAACAAAAAAAACCACATAGTATTATAACACTGTAACAGTGGTGTATAACCTACTCTTATTTTAAGTAGAAAGACTAAATGATAAAACAAAAATAATAACTACAACTTTTCAAGAGATATACAGTACAGTAAGACATGAGTATAAACAGCAAAAGTTAAAAAGTGGGGGATAAAGCTAAGGCATCTCATCTAGTTTTTAATTAGTTTTCTTTTTGCTTGTTTGTTTATGCAAACACTGTTACTTTGTTATCGGGTTAAAATAATGGGTTATAAGATAGTATTTGCAAGCCACATGACAACCTCAAACCAAAAAACACACAATGGATACACAAGCAATAAAAAGCAAAAAATTAAGTCATATTACCAGAGGAAATCACTTTCCCTAAAGGCAGACAGGAAGAAAAGAAAGAAGAAAGAGAACACAAAACAACCAGAAAAAAAATAACAAAATGGCAGTAGTAAGTCCTTACTTACCAGTAATAACATTGAATGTAAATGTACTGAACTGTCTAATTGAAAGACAGAGTAACTGAGTGAATAAAATAACAAGACCCATTGATCTATTGCCTACAAGAAACATAATTCACCTATGAAGACACAGGTAGACTGAAAATAAAGGGATGGGAAAAGATTTTCCATGCCAATGGAAAAAAAAAAGAACAAGGGTAGCTTTACTTATATCAGACAAAATATATTTCCAGACCAAAACTATAAGAAGAGATTTTAAAAGGTCACTATATAATGATAATTCAGCAAGAGGATATAACAATTTTAAATATACATGCACCTAACACTGGAGACTCAGACATATAAAGCAAATATTATTATAGCTAAAGAGAGAGATAGACCCCAGTACAATAATAGTTGGAGACCTCGGCACCACACTTTTAGTATTGGACAGATCTTCCAGACAGAAAACCAACATGAAAATATTGAACTTACTCTGGTCTATGGATCAAATAAATTCAACAGATAGCTAAAGAACATTGCATCTAAGAACCACAGAATACACATTCTTTTCCTCAGCACACAGATCATTCTTAAGGATAGGTTATATGTTAGATCACAAAACAAGTCTTAAAACATTCAAAAAATTGAAATAAGCATCTTCTCTGACTAAAATAGAATAAAATTTGAAATCAATAACAAGAGGAATTTTATATAAATACATGGAAATAAAACAACATGCTCCTGAATGACCAGTGGGTCAATGAAGACACTATGAAGGAAATTGAAAAGCTTATTGAAACAATTGACAATGAAAACACAACATACAAAAACCTATGGGATACAGTAAAACAGCACTAAGAGGGAAGTTTATAGCTATAAGTGCCTACATCCAAAAGCAGAAAAACTTCAAATAAACAATCTAATGATGCATCTTAAACAACCAGAAAAATGAGAGCAATAAACCTGAATTAGTAGAAGAAAAGAAATAATAAAGATCAGAGTGGAAATAAATGAAACTGAAAGGAAGAAAACAATACAAAGATCAATGAAACAAAAAGTTGATTTACTGAGTTAACAAAATTGACAAACCTCTAGCCAGATTAAGAAAAAAGGAGAGATCTAAATAAATAAAATTAAAAATGAAATAGGACACTCTACAACTGATACTTCAGAAATTCAAATGATCATTAGTAGCTACTATGAGTAACTATATGCTAATAAAGTGGAAAATCTAAAAAAAGTAGACAAATTCCTAGACACATACAACACATACAACCCACCAAATAAAGTGAACAATCTGAAAAAGAAATAAAAATATTGTCCTATTTACAATAGCGACAAATAAAAATAAATACCTGAACAAGCAAATAAGCAATGAGATTGAAGATGTAATAAAAAGTCTCCAAGTAAAGAGAAGCCCAAGACTTGATGGCTTTACTGCTGAATTCCACCAAACATTGACAGAAGAGCTACTCAATTCTACTCAAACTATTCTGAAACATAGAGGAGGAGGGAATACTTCCAAGCTCATTCTACAAGGCCAGTATTACCTTGATACCAAAACCAAAGACACAAAGAAGAAAAACTACGGGCCAATATATCAGATAAATATTGATGCAAAAATCCCCAACAAAATACTAGCAAACTAAATTCAACAATACATTAGAAGAATCATTCATTATGACCAAAAGAAATGTATCTCCAGGATTTAAGGAAGGTTATTGTTTCAGTTGATGCTGAAAAGCACTTGATAAAGTTCAACCTCCTTTTATGATTTAAAAAAAACTCAAAAATCTTGGGATAGAAGAAACATAACATAATAAAAGCCATATACAGCAGACTCACAGCTAGTATCCTACTGAATGGGGAAAAAACTGAAAGCCTTTCCTTTCAAATCTAAAACATAACAAGGATGACCACCTTCACCACTGTTATTCAGCATAGTACTGTAATTCTTAGCCGGAGCGGTCAGCTAGGAGAAAAAAATAAAGGGCATCCAAATCGTAGTGAAAGTAGTCAAAGCATCCTTCTTTGCAGATGATATGACCTTATATTTGATAAAAATCTAAAGACTCCACAAAAAAACTATTAAAACTGATAAACAAATTTAGTAAATTTGCAGAATATGAAATCCTCACACAAAAATTAGTAACATTTCTATATGCCAAAGTGAAAAATCTGAAAAAGAAATAAAAATGTTGTCCTATTTACAATAGTGACAGATAAAAACAAAGCCTAGGAATTAACCAAAGAAGTAAAAGAGCTCTACAATGAGAACTATAAAAGACTCACAAAGGAAATTAAAGAGAACATTGAAAAAAAATTTTTTTAATTCATGTTTATAAAGTCAAATAATCAATAATGTTGAAATGTGTGTACTACCCAAAGCAATCTATAGATTTAATGCAATCCCTATCAAAATACCCATAACATTCTTTGCAGAAATTGAAAAAAATAACCCCCAAATTAATATGAAACCACAAAAGAGCCAGAATAGACAAAGCTATCCTAGGCCAAAAGAATAAAACTAGAGGAATCACATTACCTGACATCAAAGTATACTACAGAGCTATAGTAACCAAAAGAACATGATCCTGGCATAAAAGACAAATACACCAGTAGAATAGAATACAGAACCTAAAAACAAATTCACACACCTACAGTGAACTCATATTTAACAAAGATGCCAAGAACATACACTGGGGGGAAAAAAAACACAAAAACCAACAACAATAGCAAAAAAAAAAAAAAAAAAGTATCTTTAATACATAGTGCTGGGAAAACTGGATATCCATATGCAGAAGGATGAAACTAGATGTCTGTTTCTCACCATATACAAAAATCAAATCAAAATGGATCAAAGATTTAAATCTAAGACCTCAAACTATAAAACTGCTAAAAGAAAACATTGGAGAAACTCTCCAGGACATTTGTCTGGGCAAAAATTTTTCGAGCAATAACCCATGAGCACAGGCAACCAAAACAAAAATGGACAAACAGGATCACATCAAGTTAAAAAGCTTCTGCACAGCAAAGGAAACAAACAACTAAGTTAAGAAACTACCCACAGAATGGGAGAAAATATTTGCAAACTTCCCATGTCACAGGGAGTTAATAATCAGAATATGTAATGAACCCAAACAACTCTATGGAAAAAAAATCTAATAATTCAATTAAAAATGAGTCAAAAATTTGAGGAGACATTTCTCAAAATAAGACATACAAATAGCAAAAAGGCATATGAAATGGTGCTCAACGTCATTGATGATCAGTAAAAGACAACTCAAAACTACAATGAAATATTATCTCACTCCAGTTTAAGTGGCTTATATCCAAAGACAGGCAGTAACAAACTCTGGTGAAGGTGTGAGGAAAAGGAAACCCTCATATACTATTGGCGGGAATGTAAATTAGTACAACAACTATGGAGAACAGTTTGGAGGAGCCTAAAATAACTAAAAATAGAGCTACTATATGATCCAGCAATCCCACTGCCGGGTATTTACCCAAAAGAAAGGAAATCAGTATATCAAAGAAATATCTGCACTTCTATGTTTGTTGCAGCACTGTTTACAATAGCCAACATTTGAAAGTAATGTAAGTGTCCACCAATATATGAATGGATGAAGAAAATATGGTACTCATACACAGTGGAGTACCATTCAACCATAAGAAAAGAATGAAATCCAGTCATCTACAACAACATGGATAGAACTGGAGATCATTATGTTAAGTGAAATAAGCCAGGTGCAGAAGAACAAACATTGCATGTTCTCACTTACCTGTGGGATCTAAAAATCAATACAGTTAAACTCTTGGACATAGGGAATGGAAGGATGGTAACCAGAGGTTGTAAAGGGTAGTTGAGGGTTTAAGCGTAGATGGGGATGGTTAAAGGGTACACTAAAAATACTAAGAAAGTTGAATAAGACCTACTATTTTAGCACAACAATTATTCATCTTTATTTAAAAATGTACAATTAAGTTATTATTTATTACAATAACTCAATTGTACCTTTAAAATAACTAAAAGAGTACAATTGGATTGTTGCAACACAAATGATAAACACTTGAGATTAATCCCCCATTTTCCATGATGTGGTTATTTCACATTGCATGCCTTTATCAAAACATTTTACATACCTTATAGATATATACACCTACTATGTACCCACTAAAGCTAAAAATTCAAAATTAAAAAAAAAAAACACTGTTGAAGGAAATTATAGATGTCATGAACAAATTTAAAAACATCCCATGCTCATGAATTGGAACAATCAATATCAAGAAAATGACCATACTTCTCTAAGTAATCTGTAGATACAATGTAGCTTCTATAAAAATAGCAACATCATTTTTCACATAATTAGAAAAAAACCCTAAAGTTTATATGGAACCAGAAAAGGAACCAAATGGCCAAAGCAATCCTAAGCAAAAAGAACAAATCTGGAGATGTGCATTATCCTACTTCAAATTATACTACAAGGCTATAATAACCAAATCAGCGTGGTACTAATATAAAGCAGAAACATCGACCAATGGAACAAAATAGAGAACCTAGAAATAAAGCCAAATACCTACAACCAGCTGATCTTTGACAAGCAGGTGAAAACGTAGACCAGAGTAAGGGCACCCTATTCAGTAAATGCTGCTGGGAAAATTTGATAGTCATATGCAGAAGAGTGAAATTTGATCCTGTCTCTCACCATATTAAGTAATTAGTTCAATGTGGGTTGAAGACTTAAATCTAAGACTTGAAACTACCAAAAATATAGAAGAAAATCTAGGAAAAACATTTTTGGACATCAGCCAAGGCAAATACTTTATTACTAGACCCCATATTTTATTAATCCATCCATTATTTGGGGTCATTTGAATTGTTTCCACCTTTTTGATATTATAAATAACACTGTTGTAAACATTCTAGTACAATTTCTGCTTGAGCATGTTTTGATTTCTCTCTGATGTATGCTTAGGAACAGAATTACTGAGTCATATTATATGAAGAGAGTTCTTATTTCTCCATATTTTCATCAGTGTTTGTCATTGTCTGGCTTATTGATCCTCGTGAAGGTGAAGTGATAGCTCATCATGCTTTGATTTGTATTTCTCTGATGACAGATGATGTCAAACATCTTTTCATGTGCTTTTTGGCCATTTGTATCCCTTTCTTGAAATCAATGTCTGTTCAGATCCTTTGCTCACTTACAATTGGATTATCTGTCTTCGTATTATTCAATTGTAAGTGTACTTTACATATTCTGAACACGTTTCTTGATGATTTGTAATACTTTTGTAAATTTGTAAATAATTTGTAAATACTTTTTCCCATTTTGTAGTTTGTTTTTTCACTTTTTAATGGTGTCCTTTGAAACCCACATGAGTTTAATTTTGCTGAAGTCTAATTAAACAATTTTGCATGTGATTTAGTGTCATATGTAAGAATATTTGCCAAATACAAAGTCATGAATGTTTATCCCTATGTTTTCTTCTGCACATTAAATAGTTTTCACTGACACGTATAGATTCTTGTTGCATTTTTATCATTCTTGTTGCAATATTTATCAAGGATGTGAGGTAAGGATCCAAATTCATTCTTTTGTAGATGGCCATGCAGTTGCCCTAGTGTCCTTTGTGGAAAAAATTTCCCACCCCACCCTGCATTGACAAAAAGATCAGTTGATCATAGAAACATGAGTTTATTTCTAGACTCTCCATTTTATTTTATTAAACTATATGTTTGTTTTTGTGTCAGTATCACATTATTTTACTTGCCTTTGCTTTGTAAGAAGTTTGGGGGGTATGCCATCATAATAATATTAAATCTGATCCATGAACATGGGATAATTTTCTATTTATTTAGGTCTTATTTAATTGGCCTTACAACTGTGTTGTAGTGTTCAAAACAGGTTTGTGCTCCTTTAATTACATTTAATTCCACGTATTATTATTCTTTCAAATGTTATTGTAAATGGGCTTGTTTTCTTAATTTCAATTTAGATTGTTCACTGCAAGTGTATATAAATACAATAAATTTTTGTACATTGTTCTCCTTATCTTAAAAACTTGATGAACTTTTTGGTTAGACCTAACTGTTTTGTAGCAGATCCTCAAAGGTTTTCTGTATACAAGATCATGTCATCTGTGAATAGAGATAATTGCAGCTTTTTTCTTTATGATTTATTTACAATAAAATGTCTTTTACAATAAAATGTCTTTTATAAAAGACACTTTATTGTGCGATATTTTATTCTTGCAATATTTCTCTCTGGTTTTGGTAACAGTGAAATACTGGACTCTTAACATGGTTGAAAGGTAGAAAGTTTCAAGCAATTGAAATGTGTTTTCTTCTGTTCTATGTTTTTAGAAGAGTTTATGAAGATTGGCATTAATTGTTTAAAAGTTTGGTAAAATTCAATAGTGAAGCCATCTATGCAGGCTGTTCTTTGAGTGTGTTGTGTGTGTGTTGGGGGGATGTGTGTGTGTATGTGTTTTGGATTACTAATTTAATATCTTCATTTGTTAAAGTTTGTTCAGTTTTTTTTTTCTTTTTTGGTCAGTTATGATAGTTTAGGTCTTTTTATAATTTTGTCGATTTTCTCTACCATCTAATTTATTGACATACAATTGTTCATAGTTTTAGCTTATGAATCTTTTTATTTTTGTAAGATCAGTAGTAATGACATATTTCATTTTGTATTCTAATAATTTGAATCTTTTCTCTTTTTTCTTTTTGTCAATTTTGTTGAGCTTTTCAAAAAACAGCTTTCAGTTCTATTGATTTTCTCTATTTTTGTATTCTCTATTTGATTTATTTTCACTCTAAATTTATTATTTCCTATTTTCTGCTGGCTTCAAGTTTTGTATTTTATTTTTTCTGCTGTTATAAAGCTCTACATTTTCCTCTATTGCTTTATCTGCATCCTATAATTTTTGGTGTGGTCTCTCCTCATTTTTATCAATCTCAAAGTATTTCTGATTTGCCTTTTATTTCTTCTTTGGCTCATTGACTATTTAGAAGTGTATTATTTAATTTAAAAATCTGTGGATTTCCCAAATGTTTTCATGTTATCCATTTCTAGTGCTGTTTTATTGTAGTTTGAGAATACACTGTATTTTTTCTATCATTTCCAGTTTATTGAGGCTTCCTTAATATTTTATGTGCATTTAAGAAAAAATGTATATCCTGCTGTTATTTAATAAAACTTTCTATAGATATCCGTAAGGTCTAGTTGGTTTATAGGGTTGTGCTAACCTTCTATTTCTACATTAAACATCTGTTTACTTGTTCTACCTATTATTAATGGTGGACTTTTGAAGGCTCCAACAATTATTCTTGAATTTTATTTGT
>NW_012113141.1:16675383-16739577 GCF_000951035.1 Colobus angolensis palliatus
TTCATATTTTTGGTAGAGACTGGGTTTCACCATGTTGGCCAGGAAGGTCTTATTCTCTTGACCTCGTGATCTGTCCGCCTCAGCCTCCCAAAGTGCTGGTATTAGAGGCATGAGATGAATTGAACTTTTTTTTTTTTTTTTAAGACAGAGTTTCACTCTTGTTGCCCAGGCTGGAGTGCAATGGCCCAATCTCAGCTCACTGCCACCTCTGCCTCCCGGGTTCAAGCGATTCTCCTGCCTCAGCCTCCAAGTAGCTGGGATTACAGGCAGGCTCCACCATGCCCGGCTAATTTTGTATTTTTAGCAGAGGTAGGGTTTCTCCATGTTGGTCAAGCTGGTCTGGAACTCCAGACGTTGGGTGATCCACCCGCCTCAGCCTCCCAAAAGTGCTGGGATTACAGGTGTGAGCCACCGCGCCCGGCCGAATTGAACTTTTTATCATTACAAAATGTATCTTTAATCTCTAATAACTTTAAAAAATTTTAAAGTCTATTTTCTCTGATTATCAGTGCAGCTACTATAGTTTTCTTGTGACTGATTTTGCATGATGTATCTTTTTCTATTATTTTCCTTTCAATCTGTTTGTACCTTTGAATATAAAACATGTCAATGATTCTCTCCTTATGTCTGACTTTTAACATTTACTATGATGTGTCTGTTAATGAATTTATTTGCATTTATTCTTCTTGTAGTTTTTTGAGCTTCCTGGATTTGTAGGTTATTATTTTTTAATAAATTTGGTGAGTTTTTCATCATTTTAAAAAAATATGTGTTACTCCTTTCTCTCCTTTCCTTCTAGAGGGCCTGGCATGTGTATGCTGGTGTGCTTAGTGGTCTCCCACATTTCTCTAAGGCACCCTTCATTTTTCTTCAATTTTTTTTTGTCTCTGTTATTCTGCTTACATAATCTGTATCATATACATTTATGCTTGCTTATTTCTTCTACTAGTTAAAATCTGAGCCCCTCAAAGGAGATTATTATTTCAGCTACTGTTCTTTCCAACTTCTGAATTTCCATTTCAGTATTTTTTTATAGTTTATCTTTATTGACATTTTCTATTTGGTGGAACATTGCCACCAGATGTTACTTTACTTTTTAAATCATGGTTTTCCTTAGACCTGTGAACATGTTTAGTCTTTTGCTGATAATATCAACATCTGGTAGCTCTTGCAGGCAATTTGTTACCTGCTTCTTTCCTGCTTTGTGGGTCGGGATTCCTCCCTCCTATAGTACTAAGCTCTCTGCATTACTCCTCAACGAAGTGCATCTTCGGATATATTCACGTTTACTCTGAAATTTTGGTAGGGCTCTATTCCTCTTTTTCCCCAACCACACCTGATTGTTAAACTCCAACCAATTGTCAAATCATTCCTACTGTTGTTTTCGAAACTGCTCTGGAACATAAATCCCTCTGCAAACTAATCCCGTCAAATTAAGGTCCCTTTGAAGGAATATGTTCTGAGGTCAATGGTTCGTATTTTTTCTGACCTCAGAAAGATTCTTCCCAGTCATATTATTCTCCAGTATTCTCTTTAAAACTAGCCAGTCCACAGTTTAGCCTGTATCTTGACTCTCACCTCAGCTGCCTTTTTCTACAGCCTCTATGGGATATACTGTGGTGAATAAAGAATATTGTCTTTTTACCAAAGAACTTCTCTTGGAGAGGGCCCTTTTCTACACTCTATTGCAAAAGAAGTCAGTTATTGAGAAAGAGATTAGGAACTTTCTGTTTTAAGGTCCTATTCTCTCCCCAACTCCATATCAAAGTTTCTGGCCAAAACTCTAAAGTTAGGGTAGGGACAATGGCCAACTTTTCTATGATGCCCCTACTCTAGGACCTGAGAGTTTGGGCAGGAATGGGGTCACAGCTGCCTGAGGTCTTCTTGACTTGCCTCTGATAGCATGGAACCATCACCTCACATACTATATCAAGAGTGATCAGGGCTCCTATATCTCAGCATCCTACATTCAAGATGCAGACTCCATTTCACAAGGCAAAAAGCTGGTGGAAGAAGGGAGCCCCCACTTCTTAACTGCTCTCACTCAGATTTAGCCTCAGAAACAAATAACAGAGAGAAGGATGAAAAATACTGACATTCTGCTTCTCATAAAAAGAAAGTCTGATTGGGAGCTTGGGACAGAGAGTATTCTGTGTTCTTGGCTAAAGTTTCTAGAGTGTAATCTCCATCTCACTGAGCTGGGAGGAAGGAAAGAGTCTTGTTTCAATTACTACAGATTTTTACTTTTCTTATTAAACTTAAAAATTTTTTTTCTTTAATATATGATTCTTCATTTGCTATTTGTTCTTGCACCATGTCTAAAGGCTTTACATTGCTATTTTAAAAAACAATTCTGCTAGTTTTTTCTGGGGAATGGGTCAGCAGAAATCCTGATACTGTCCTGAGAAGTCAATTCCACAAGTATATTTTAATATAATGTCTTGTGGCTCTAGGTTTCTCATGCAAATTAAAGATACAATAATACATTCTTTCATATAGTGGAGAAATGACCCAAATACTTATCTTTAGAGTGATAATCTCTACTCTATTTTTAAAGTAATCAGGCTGTAAGGCATTGAAATCAGAAAATAGAGAGTCTTACCGTTTCTTAACATTATATACATTCCTCCTATCTACATGAATATTCAAGTACTTAGAGTCCGTCTCAACTACACAGGTCATTTTACTAGGCTTCAAATGTCTTCTATTTCCTGAAATTTCTTTATGTTTTGGTAATGGTATTATTTTGTAAGCCCAAATAAGTTTATACCACTTCTCTTTAAAATCCTTCAGTAGTTATCCTCTGTCAACAGAAAAAATATTGCAAGCTCTTTGGTTTGTCATTCAAGAATCTTGATGATAAACCCCTCCCCAGCCTTGTGTTCCCTTGGTTCTACTTTGACACTCTAAATTTAAGACATGCCAAATTACATACAATCTCTAGAACATGGAATAATTTTTGTGTATTCAAGACATTGAATATAATATCCTCTATTCCCCCTAAAATATTTTCCTATTTCATCTGCCTCATATTACCAAGCTCATTTATTCATAATTTTTTAACTTTTACTGTATTTTGAGTTTTGACTATGTCTTAGACATCATAATTGACAGACGTTTTACTGTGGTAAGTGAAAAAACATTGTCTTCCTATCAAAGAGCTTTTGACTTGGTGACTTGGTGATAAAGAGACTTTTTCGGACAAATAATTCATCTAATTACATGATAGATGTTACCAAAAAAAGGTGAATTGACTTATTTGCGTAGACTGAAGTTCTTGAGGAAGAACTTCTAAGTACTAATGTAACTATTAGATAGTTACTTCTAAGTAGCTACTTCTAAGTACTAATGTAACTATTAGATAGATAGGTAGGTAGATAGATAGATAGATAGATAGATAGATAGATAGATAGATAGATAGATGGGTAGATATAGAGGTGGAGCTATTAAGTAAAGAATGTAAGGCACAGAACAAGCTTTTCAGGCAATGCCAACATGCAGTGTAGAAGCAGTGAATTATTAGGGCACTGAGTGAAGACTAATATAGCTAGAGTGTAGGAAGCAGAGCATGGGAATTGAAGTGGAGAGCCAGATCCTGGAGCGTCACATTAGCTAATTTTTCTTAACAGCATTAAAAGACCTCAAGGAAAAACATTCTCTGACCACAAATAACATATTTTTACTATTAGAAAAACATACTAGAAGTCTTCCCTCAAACCTGGAGGAACATTATCTGTTTTGTGGCCCCACCAAGCTTTGCACATGCCTCTGCTGTAACATCATCATGCCCTGTTAACTTGTTTGCATCTTGGTCTCTTCAACTAGCTTAGGAGCTCCTACGACAAATGGCTCATTTTTATATGAACAGTAGTCGCCTCTTATTAGTGGAACATACATTCCAAGAACTTCAGTGGATGCCTGCAATTGTAGACAGTACTGAACTCTATGTACTAACTTTATTCTTATATTGTAGGTGTACATACATTCCTACAACAAACTTTGATTTGTAAATTAAACATACTAGGAGATTTAAAAAACTAATAATAAAATAGACAAATTTTAAATGTATACTGTAATGAAATTGTGTGAATTTGGTTTTTCGCTCTCATTCTCTCAGAATATCTTACTGTACTTCACTTGCCCCTTTTCTTCTTGTGATCTATCTAATAACAGACAGGGTGACTAAGTGACTAAGGAACAGATAGTGTGTATACAGCATGGATACGCTTGACAAAGAGATGATTCACACTTCACTTCCCTTGTGAAAAGAAGTGGCAGGGCATGAGATTTCATCAGGCTACTCAGAGAGGCACACAATTTAAAACTATTTTTTATTTATGGAATTTTTCATTTAATATTTCAGACCACAGAGGAACAGTTAACTGAAACTGTGGAAAGCAAAACCACAAATAAATAACCACAAACTACTGTATTCCTACATTTCCATATCTAAAACAAGATCTGAAACATAAGGAGTTTTAAAACATGTTAAGCATGTAAATAAATTACAGAGAACAAAGCATATTAGTTTTATTTCTTTGACTATAAAGAGCTGAACAAGAGCTACTTGCAGATAAAAACAAATCTCTGTACATGTCAATGTTCCTGGACAACTTGGAACTTGAGCAGCAAATTAATGCACATGCATTGAAACCATGAGAAATGAGTAGAAGGGAAGCCTTGGTACTCATTCTCCTTGATGCCATTTACTTAACTCTAAATTTAATACATAAACAGGTCATTATATAAATTAGCAATTTATTTAACTTTTTTATTGCTGTTACCCTTGGAGGCAGGATTCAGAGATGAGGAAGAATCATTCAAGATAATTAATATAAGGAAGAAATATAAAACAGAAGGTAATCAATACACTTTATTGTCTTGTAAGGATTATTTAATGCCCTGGTGTAGCCAGATACATGCGCACCAAGAAGAAACCTTTAAGCAGAGCAGATTTGTAGATGTTGAGTGGAAGCTAGGATATTTGCTATGATATTGTTCCTTAGGCTGCTATTAAATGTTCTGGGATATGGTACCTGAATAAAGGTGTGCCAGTCATGATATTCCAGTCTCCTACATATACTTGCTTGACACAGAGATGAATGCCTAACACATGTTGAATCAATCTGAGTCATACCTTGGATTTCTTGAAGTGTAACTGTGAAAGAATGACTGGCTTTCCTCCAGTGCCCTACTTGGGAATTTTTGGTAGCCATATTGTTCATCTTGTAATCTACTTTGCAATAAAAGATACCAATCAAACTGACAGTCTGTGAGAATCTGAGACTAGAGAGGAGCGTTCAAGGTATTGGATCCAGGAGATATGAGGCCCAGCTCCATCCTTCTTTTCTTATCACTCATTCAATCTTTGCTTGGAATACATGAACCAATAATTTCCATTAATACCTGAAATGGATCCAACTGAGTTTCTCTTTTGATACTATATCGGTGAGTAGAAAGGCAAGTTTCACAAAAATATAAATAGTTTGGTATAATTTTAATAAAACTTAAAATGTATATGTATTTGAATAAAAAAGTCATCATAGAAGATAAATAGAAAAGTGTTAATATTGAGTTACCCTTGGAATAGTAAAGAAGGGGAGAAGGAATATCTCTCATGTTTATATTGCATGCTTCTATATTGTGTAAAATTTTAGCAATGAGACCAGCCTGGCCAACATGGTGAAACCCTGTCTCTATTAAAAATACAAATATTAGCTGGATGTGGTCGTGCACGCCTGTAGTTCCAGCTACTCAGGAGGCTGAGGCAGGAGAATTTCTTGAACCCAGGAGGCAGAGGTTGCAGTGAGCCGAGATCATGCCACTGCACTCCAGCTTAAGCGACAGAGCAAGATCTTGTCTCAAAAAAAAAAAGCAATGAGCTCTATTAATTTTATAATTAAAAAATAATTTTAAAAGGCCATAAACAAAAAAATTCCTAAGAAAATCATATAAAGAAAAACAAATGAGTGCTTTTAATTCACTCTCATTCTAATACCAAGTGCACCTGCATTGACTGATTCCACAGCAAAGCCAGTAGAGAGTTGTGATGGTTTCTGATATAAAGCCAAAGTTGCAGAACCACTTCCCAACTCACAAATGCCTAATTTATGAACACCTGGCACATAAAGAGAATGGCTACTGGCCCAAGCTAACTTGCCTGGAGACAGTACAGAAGAGTAGAAAATACTCTTGAGCTTTGCTATCAGACTGCTTACTTTTGAATTCTGCGTTTCTATTTACTAGCTTTGGAATATCAGGCAAGTTATTTTTCCTTTCTGTGTCTCAGCTCCTCATCAATAAGATATGCTAACAAGGCTCTTAACTCAAAAGATTACTATGAAGTGTAATAGAAATCATGCGTGACAAACCCTGCCTAAGCAAGTGTTAGCCACCAATGTTACCAGGAACAGCTTGCCCTCTCAGTTC
Source organism: Colobus angolensis palliatus (assembly GCF_000951035.1). NCBI lineage: Eukaryota > Metazoa > Chordata > Mammalia > Primates > Cercopithecidae > Colobus > Colobus angolensis. The sequence goes on from NW_012113141.1 coordinate 16,681,813, forward strand.
TCAAGATTTTACCACATCACCGTATTCTTTCTATAAGGGCAAGCTTGGTATCTGTTACCAGGTACAAGCAGCAAATCCCTTGGAGGTAATGATTTTTCTGTCATGGTGACACATTTCTAAATGCTGGAATCAATTTCTTCAGCATTAATTCTTGTCCCACGTATTTGTCCATTATTTGACTGGAGCAAAGCTACCGTTAAGTTTAAGACGCTCACCACAATCAAAGCAGAGAGCTTGTTCTATTATATGAGTACTATTTCAAAAATCCCACGATGCACATTATGTTTACATAGTACCAACTGATGAAATCTGATAATCCTTAGAGTTGATGGAGTATTTCAATCCACATCAGCCAAGCAGCAGGCCAGAAGTTACCTGTGGGGTAGGTTGTTACTGCTTGATGTGGGCAACTTGGTCATAGCTATTCATAGTATCATCACTTTGACTTTGTATTACACACATCTTTCGTACTAAATGTGGTACGCTTAGCTCCCATTTAAAATGTCCTTGAAAAGAATACACAATGACTGAGGCTTAAAACAAAAGATATTGTATATTCAGAAAGTTATGGAATTGAGGAGCATGATGTATATTAGGACTCTATGTCTAAATATATTTAAAATAAAATTTCTACATAAGAAAGCACAGTGTCAGAATTGAACTGCATTTTTTTCTTCAGTAATACATAAAATAATGATGCTATAATAGATGGCAACTTAAATTCTTTTGTTGTTGTTGTTGTTGTTGTTGTTACGGAGTCTCACTCTGTTGCCTAAGCTGTGGCAAGATCTCAGCTAACTGCAACCTCCACGTGGGTTCAAGCAATTCTCATGCCTCAGGTTCCTGAGTAGCTGGGATTACTGGCGTGAGCCACTATGCCCAGCTAATTTTTTTTTTTTTAAGTAGAGATGGGGCTTTGCCATGTTGGCCAGGCTGGTCTTGAACTCCTGACATCAGGTGATCCACCTTCCTCAACCTCCCAAAGTGCTGGGATTACAGGTGAGTCACCATGCCTGGCCTAACTTAAATTCAAATAAAGATAGTAGTTCACATAAAGAAATATGTGGGCCTCTTTTCTCCCAGGGTTTCCTGTTTCATGCAAGCCAATGACCCCTAAATGCGGTATGTACTAATGACAAAGCATGTATCAGAGCTAGTAGTATGTAATGTTTTTCTTCCATCAGAAGGCAAAGCTTTTTACTTTATCCAAAGTAAAGACCTCTCAGTATTATTTACAGGGGGTATACTTTTGCTTGTAGTTCCTAGATTTTTTCTGCTATTATGAGCAAAATAATTCAGTGATTAAACTGGATTCTATTTTCATACAGAATTCTTTACAAGTGGACCCTGCTACTTAATAGAGAAGATAATTTCCTGAAGAAGAATGCATTTTCTCATAGAAAAGATATTCTTGTTATGAGTTAAAAACTTTATCTAGTCCTTAAATATCTATCAAAGTCATCTTGTAGATGTAGTGATAATATCAAATCTCTAGTGCTGAAATAATATCAATTTGTACCTGTGTGGTTAAAAAAAATATCCTAAAAGAAACAAGAGGACAGCCCTACCTCTGGCTGCTGTCACTGACAGGGGAGAGCACGGCAGGGCCACCCAGAGATTTGCATCAGAATCCTAGCTGTACTAAGAATCCAGAGACAAGGATCAGGAAAGTTGGGTCATCAAGGAGCAAAGTGGGAGTTTTAATGGAGAAGTAGAGAGGTGTTTTCGTTGGAAAACCCATTACATTAGGGAAGAAACCAATAGTTCCAAAAGATACATCTTAAAGACTAAAGCAGCTCCAGGAGATGGGACAATGACTCTGACTTCCATACCCTGGAGAATTCCCTTCACACTCCCATCTCAAAAAACTTCCCCTAAATCTTTAACTGAGAAATCACTTTTAACAGTAGAACTACTGTCATTCATTCTATGAACAATAGATATTTGGGGATGAGACCAGTGGGGGTACTACAATCTCATGCCCCCATCTCATGCTCACTCTTGGACATAATCTCCTTGAGCAAAATGTCACATGGGCTCAATGTTAGCTGTTTAAGATTTTTCTCTCTCTTTCTTCCCCACCCTTTAACGTTTTTTTTCCCCCGTTTCGTTCTTGTTGCCCCGGCTGGAGTGCAATGGCGCGATCTTGGCTCACTGCAACCTTTTCCCATGAGTTGTTTACTTGAATTTCCACAGTTAAATGTAACTTCACCGTAACCCAATTACGGCAGTATTTCTAAACCAGAGCCCTGGCGACATCACAGGAAAATGCACAGCATACTTGCAGAACCACTAATAGTTTTGTTTCCTGACACATAGGGGATTAATGAGGTATTTATAGAGAAAATATTGAAATGATCTACCATTCATGGAATTGTGTTTTTGAGGAAATATTAGTTAAGCCTCAAAACATATATAGCCAAGTTTTATAATTGATCGTTTTATTAAAAGTCAGATCTACTTGTATCGGAACTGTGCACTTGGGGAAGTTCATTTGTGTCTCCTGACTTCACATTCAGGTATGTCTGAAAACAGATTCAATTTTCTGAGTTCCCTACATTTGTGTCTGGCCCTTTCTCTCACGCTAAAATTTTGTCTTTCCTCCTTCCTATTTTTTTTATATTACCCAGTAACTAATGAAAAGTTTTGGAATATCTTTGATTTTGCATATAATAGATTTTAAAATTTTAATTATTGATTAAATAAATTAATGCATCATGAATGAATGAATGAACAATGACCAGAAAAGTTGATTTTATTTTATTTTATTTTTTTGTAAATTTAAAATTTACTCTTTTAGCTCCAAAGAGTAAGGGGCAGCATTGTAACAAGTCACTCTTGTGATTAGTAGGTAACATTTCTTCTCTCTTTGTTTCTTGGAGATACAGTCATCGCCCTCCCATCAGCCCCCAAGATCTCGAAGACCTCTCCTTTCTTAAAGCTGTGTTTCCAGGAAATTGAAAAGCCAGGCCCTGATCCTGATTAACCCATTTCCCTGGCCTTTGGATAAACATGATGTTGCATCTTTCTCTAGAAAAACAGACTGCATGCATGCCTAAATCTGTCTAAATCAATCCCTGTTTCTGTCTCTCTCTGTCCTCTCTGCCTTTTGTTTTTCTCCTAATTCATCAGTAAGATATCTAATCCTTCTTTAGACTTCTCAACTGTAGCCTCATTATCTCTTAATGATTAAACTCCATACCACTTCAGCAACTTCTCCCGGAATTCCGCAGATCCTCTAAATCTCTTTGCAACATTTCAAAATTTATTTACATAATATTCTATGAACTTGCTTTTCTGCCATTAGGGCATGGTAAACCTTTTCCATTCATTTGACTGCTTCTTTCGATTCAACTATTTTTCCTTGCCTGGGAGATGGCAAACTCTGAAGAACAGGGCACTGCCAGGGGATGGCTGGCTGTTGTACAGTTATCAAGAAACACACACAAGTCCTCTTTAGGCTTTAAGGGCAGAGGCCAGTGGTTGAAATAAACTGACATATATTAAATGCCTATTTTGTAATAAACACATACATACACACAATTTGATTTTATCATCATAACAGACCTATACTTTTGATACTATTATTCCCTTTTATAGAAGATAAAATGAAGCCTCGAGAGATGCCTCACACAGAGGGGCAGATCCCAGTCTTAAAAGAGAAGGATTCTATCTCAAACCTCTCCATTCTGAAGGCCATAAATTTTTACTTTACCTTGCTTCTTGTTAAAATAAAACTTTACCTAAAATACATATACCACTATCTAGTTTCAGAACTTTTTCTTTGGTGGGGGAGGCCAAATGGAATATCTCTCTACCCATTTAGCAGTAATTTCTCATAATGGTGATAGTTGCACAATGTTAAGAATATACTTAACCACTAAATGTACAAATTAAGATGGTTAAAAAGGTAAATTTTATGTTACTTATATTATTTATATTTTATTACAATAAAAACACACAAACTTATATACAAATTTCAAGTCTTCCTTTTCCCACTTTTTCTCATAACTTCCTTTCTTTAAAGGTTATGTCAATAGTTACAGAGACCAGGATGAAATACTTAAGCTGGTTTCATTAAGTTAAAATATTGTGTACTGGTTTCTCTTTACTATCTGCATTATGACTTTACTTGGTTAAATAAATATAGATTTTTATGTTACAGGCACAGAGATAATATTATCACTTATCAAAAGCTACACCTCACAAGGGGACTGCAATGGATTTTAAAACCTTAAAGTTTCCCACTATTAGAATGTCCTTCCTTAGAGAGAAATGCACTGTTTGCAGAAAGAATTTCCTGATATTTTATTTGGTGTCTTTGATACTGAATCAATCTTGGGGCCTTTGCTTGATTTTCTATTTGACAAGCCTTTGACATAATGTTGATGACTTCCAAATCTCTTTTCCAGCCCACAACCCCCTCCTGAGCCCTTGACCGTATATCCGACTGCCTACTGGACATCACCATGATATCCCTCAGACACCTGATATTTACCTTGTCCAAAACTGTACTCATTTTTTATACTCTCAGACCCGCTGCCACTTCTATATTTTTTATTTCACTAAAAGATATAACTATCCACTCCACTGTTCAAACAAGAAATCTAGGCATCATTCTCCAATTTTCCTTCTCCACCCACATCTTATCCATCAGTGTGTTCTTTAGAGCCTGTGAGAGTGTCCGTCAAGGCCCATTTCAAAGGATCGGCTTACACACACCCCCAAATGCATGCACAGCAAAGCCTTCCATTTTGATTGCCTAGTATAAGCATTCAGATAGCTATTTTCTCTGGTAAATTGGTATGTGTGGCCATAGAACTCACCTTGGATCGCAACCAAAAGGAAAGTTAAGAAGATATACCAACAAAAGATAAAGAAGAATGCATCATTTCCTCAGGCCTTTACTACAATATTTTAAGTCTCTGATTTTTTTGTTGCTGTTCTTGTGGTATCAACAGATGTGAAAATGTCAGCAGCCAATCTGGTATTCTTTATGCCTAAGCTCAGGCCTAGATACACAGCTTCTCCTCAGCTATCTTGCTCATCACTTCTTGGAAAAGTAGTAGTATGGGGGCTGGGGGAGGGAGAGCATCAGGAAGAATAGCTAATAAATGCTGGGCTTCATACCTGGGGGATGAGCTGATTTGTACAGCAGACCACAATGGCACAGGTTTACCTATGTAACAAACCTGAACATCCTGCCCATGTACCCTGGAACTTAAAAGTTGAAGAAAAAAAATAGAAAAGGAATTGCAGACCATGTGAGAAATTATTTTAAAATACAAGCAAGTATGTTTACCTGATATCACATTTTCTCCTACCTATAGGACAGTGAAATATTCCCCCTCCTTCTTTTAGGCAAGATACTCAGAAAATTTAGATTACCACAACAGCAAAATCTTGTTTCTTATATTGCAAAATCTGGTTTCTTATATTGCAAAATCTGTGGCCTAGTTCTAAGAACAGAATATTTATAAGAATACAAGATAATATTCCCCACACTTGTAAATGATTCTTGTGAACTTCTAATTTGAAGTTGGACATATAAAATAGCCTTTTCTTTATTGTCTAATGGAAACCATGCCAAAACAATAAAGTTAATGAGAATAGTCACACACAGTCTTCCAAAAATGTTGACCGTTGTGGAAAGGATGTCAAAAGAAATGAAGAAATAAGAGTTTATGATTAGTCCTTCAATCTTCTACCTGTTTCCATCTACTGGTTACTCACAAAAGACAAAAGTAGCCATGTGGAATGTCTTGATTTTTAGGGAATATGTCTGTTAATATGAGGCACAGATCTAGCCTTTCATTCAATAAACTTGGTAAAAATAATGGCTTCAGAAAATGAATTGCTTCCTTCAGAAATATGGAATCAAAACAGGACAATCATGGGATGAAAGATGACATGAGAAACAATAAGTAAAGCTAAAGTGCATAGGAAGCATAGTCATCATAACAATATTAAGAATAACAGCATAGAGAGTCCTAAACAAGTATTTCAGTGTGCAATTTAAAATTTAATTTAAAAGTCAATAAAATCAAGCAGATATAGGCAGACACAGAAACTTAGGACAAGATGGCAAAACTAGAGTAGAATATGATAAAAGATACAGGAAAAGAAACAGAAGGACAAGAACAATTACAAATAGGAAGGCAAAATTATTAATAATAATAGGAGAATATGCATTGTTAAAAAAGGGCATCAAAATGAAATGGATCTAAATAACTGTTCTTTAAAGCATTATGAAAAAATGAAAACAGGCAAGGGAGATACCAAAAATGCATGAATTGGACAATTAAAAATGTTTTTAAATTAAATTTGTCTTGGACTTTATCATTTAAGAAAACTTTCCAGACAGGGATAGAGCAAGGTAGTGGAATAGAAAGCTCCTCTGCAAGGACACCAAGTTAACAACTATCTACACAGAATAAAACACCTTCATTCAGAACCAAAAATCAGGTGAATTCTCATAGCACCTGGATTTAACTTCAAATTGCTGCAAGAGGCAGTGAAGTGATAGAAAAAACAGTCCTGAATCTCTAATATCACCCCTCCCTCCCCAGGTTGGTGTGGTACAGAGAGCCTCTCTGGGCCCTGGGGGAGGGAGAACACAGCAATTGTGAGGCGGTGAACTCAGTGCTGTCCTAATAGAGCAAGAAGGAAAACCTGACCAAACTCAGCTGATGCCTGTCCCTGGAGGGAGCATTGAAACCAGCCTTAGCCGGAAGGGAATTGCTGATACCACTGGCCAGAACAATGGTACCTGCAAACGTTCCACCCAGGGCTACAGCACTCTCTATCACCAAAAAAACTTGAAAGGCAGTCTTGGCCATGAGGACTGCAACTCTTAGGCAAGGCCTGGTGCTGAACTAGGTCCAGAGACAGTGGGCTGGTGGGGCACGTGACATACTGGCAACACCAGCTGGGGCAGCCAAGGGAGTGCTGGCGTTGCCCCTCCCCTACCCCAGGCTGCAAAACTAGTGGCTCCAAAGGAGACCACATCTTTCGGCTTGAAGTGAGGAGATGGAAGAGAGGAGAGGATTTTGTCTTGTATCTTGGATACCAGCTCAGCCACAGCAAGATAGGGCACTGGTAAGAGTTGTGAGGCCCGTGTTTCGGAGTCTAGCTCCCAGACATTTCTAGACACACCCTGGGCCAGAAGGGAACCCACTGCCTTGAAGGAAAGGACCCGGTGCTGGCAGCATTCATCATCTGAAAACTGAAGAACCCTTGGGCTCTGAATAAACAGCAGCAAAACCCAGGTCCTATACTGAGGGCCTTGGCTGAGCGTCTTAAACTTGCTGGCTTCAGGTGAGATGCAGCACTTTTATTTCCAGTCTAGCTGGTGGGAACAGGCATTAGTCTTTGCTCTCTTAGTATGACAGGTACAACTCCCTCTAATTTATTTCAGGTGATTCTTTTCCCAGTCTTGAGTAGTTTTCTCATATGAATGTATAATATAACCCAGTACTTTGTTAAGTATAGAAATTGTCTGCAGAATCTTGTGCAATTCTACAGAGCTTTGCTCTGTGTCGCCTCATTATACTGTGTTCAGTGAGCTTTAGCCATTATAGTTTTCTTAGACTGAATTTCATCTCTGCTTAATAATTCTTCCAGGTGTACCTGGCTTCACAGTCCCTCATTATGGCATGGAAATGCTCTCAAAGCATTAAGAATGGGCAATAAGAGGACCCATTTATTTATTTTCCATCTCCTAGTGACCACTGGACTTCATTTTCTGATGTCTGGTGTCTAAAAAGGCATTTTCACTTATGTAAATTGTTCCTGAGTTTTGAAGAAAGGGATAATTGAGTTTGATAGGCAGTATAAATAAATATATTTAGGATTCATAAGTACACTTAGGAATCAAAAGATATTTAAATCTGATAAAACAAGAATTGGGTATGTGTAAATTTAAGAACAAAATGATAAACATCAAGAAGATTGATGAAATTAATATGGTAAAGGTGATTGATGAAATTAAAGGTAAAAAGAAACAGGAAGAAAGAGAAAACATTAATTTGTATTTATTTGTAGATAATATAATCTAACAAATAGAGTTTGAGCTGCTATATAAAAATATAATAATATACCAGAACAGTATACCAAACTTCCTTTTTTTTTGAGAGTCAGGTTCTCGCTCTAATGCCCAGGCTAGAGTGCACCACTCACTGCAGTCTTAATCTCCTGGGCTCTAGTAGTTCTCCCACTTCAGCATCCCCAGTAGCTGGGACTATAGGCACATACCACCATGTTTGACTAATTTAAAAAGAAATATATTTTGTAGAGATGAGGTCTCATTATGTTGCTTAGGCTGGTATTGAACTCCTTGGCTCAAGAATTCCACCTGCCTCGACCTCTCAAAATGCTGGGTTTACAGGTGTGAGCCACTGTGTGTGGCCAAAACTTTCCATTGTCAAAATAGTAACACAAATCCGAACATAAAATGCAAACTGACATTACTGAACTAAGAGCAAACATATCTAATATCATTAAATGTAAATATGACAGATTTCTCTATAAAGTAAAATAATTTATATTAAATCACAAAGCAAAACTTCAATTTGAAGTCATGTAAAATAGATACATATAAAACAATTTGCCTTAGAATCAAATAAAATATAAAATTTGCCCATAGGATGCAGACAACTACATACAAAATTTAATAAAGAAGGTTTGCAGTCTTAACAGTAGGAAAAGCTGATTTGACTCAAAAGTCGGTAAATAAAACATAAGTTATTATTAACACCAAAAATTGAAAAAAAGTGATTCTATATATGTGTATATATATGATTATATAAAATAATATACATGTTTAAAGAAAAAATATATAAACAGAAAACAGATACATTAGTTTGTAAACATATAAAGATATAGAAAACAAAGTAATATATTTAACAACTTACATAAGAATTAAATATACGTATATAATAATTTTTACTCTGAAAGCACAGAATACACTTTATTTTCTTTTTTGTTATGCAAATTTTTAAAGACACTTCTTCCAAAAAAATGGGATACATGTGCAGAACATGCAGGTTTATTACATAGGTATATATGTGCCATGGTAGTTTGCTGCACCTATTGACCTCTCCTCTAAGTTCCCTCCCCTCAACCGCCATCCCCCAACAGGCCCTGGTGTGTGTTGTTCCCCTCTCTGTGTCCACATGTTCTCATTGTTCAACTCCCACTTATGAATGAGAACATGAGGTATTTGCTTTTCTGTCCCTGTGTTAGTTTGCTTATGATGATGACTTCCAGCTTCGTCCATGTGCCTGCAAAGGATATGATCTCTTTCATTTTTAATGGCTGCATAGTATTCCATGGTGTATATGTACCACCTTTTATTTATCCAGTCTATCACTGATGGGCATTTGGGTTGGTTCCATGTCTTTGCTATTGTAAATAGTGCTGCAATAAACATATGAGAATACACTTTATTTTCAAGAGTTCAGGACACATTTACAATAATTGCCCACATTTTGGACAACAAAGTAAATGTCAATAAATTAAAAGAAATAAAATGGGATACATGAAAGTTTCTGATCACAATTTAATAAAACTAAAAATTATAAGAATACTAGAATAAAATGAAGCCAGCATTAGAATTACAGGAAATGTGTGTATGTATATTAAGTCTCATATCAGAGAGGATATTTCAACTGTATTTTTAAAATACATATTAAAAAGTTGTGATATTCTGTTTCCAGTATGACCAAGAAAGTTCCTATCACACCAACTCTCTTATAAATAACTGTAAATTCTGGAAAAATGTAACATATCTACCTCAAGGCAATAGGGAGTGAACAATATCTGCAGTCACTGGAGGAGAGTTGGCACTTGAAAGAAGAAAATGAAATTGAATGAAATTCCATGATTTATTTTTTACAGAATGTTGCTTGAGAGTAGGCCATAGTCAATGCTTTGTAGGGTGATTCAGACTGTGAAGAAAATGTAAATGTGGCACATATACACCATGGAATACTATGCAGCCATAAAAAAGGATGAGTTTGTGTCCTTTGTAGGGACATGGATGCAGCTGGAAACCATCATTCTTAGCAAACTATCACAAGAAGAGAAAACCAAACACCGCATGTTCTCACTCATAGGTGGGAACTGAACAATGAGATCACTTGGACTCGGGAAGGGGAACATCACACACTGGGGCCTATCATGGGGAGGGGGGAGGGGGGAGGGATTGCATTGGGGAGTTATACCTGGTATAAATGATGAATTGATGGGTGCTGATGAGTTGATGGGTGCAGCACACCAACATGGCACAAGTATACACATGTAACAAACCTGCACGCTATGCACATGTACCCTAGAACTTAAAGTATAATAAAAAAAAAAAAAAGAAAAAGAAAATGTGTAGTCTTACTGACTTGAAAAACCAGAGTGTGAAGCAAATATTGCCACTAGCAAATAAAGAGTAAGTCCTAGAAAACAGAGAGTAAGAGTGAAAGAGCCCCACATCCTATGACAAAGTCTTCCCCCCAAAAAGCCCACTGGGATTGAGTAAACATCAGAAGTATGATGACAAAAGAAATGGGAAGAAAATTTGAAGATTTTAAATAAAAATTATCCAACTTGAAGAACAGAATAAAAGATAAAAGACTAGATACCTAGAAACACAGCTTCATGTAATTGTGCAACAATATGAAAGATGTAACATATCAGTAATTGGAGTACCAGAAAAGAAAAAAGAGAAAACGTGGCAAGAAAAAATGGCCAAAAAGTTTACAAATTTGGTGAAAAGCATAAATTTACAAATTTGAAAAGGTTAATGAATACAAAGCAGGATTAATAAGATGAATAACTATTGGTATAGGCAATAATACTAACATTGTAATGTAACTATTTTATTTATGTAAACATAATACGACAATTTTAGTGCAAAATTTTGTGGGGAGATAAATGGTCATGCATGGTTACAGTTTTCCCCTGTTTACTTGAAGTGGTTCAATATTAGGTTTAAATAAACTGTAAACGGTTAACCCATATTATTGCCTATGGCAAGCATTAGAAAAATAATGCAAAAAGGTGTGGCTAAAATGTAATAAATAATTTAAAATGAAATCTCGAGAGTCAAACAATTCAAAAGGCAGCCAAGGGTAAAGAGGGAAAGGGAAATCTAAAAAAACCAAAGAATAAAATGAATATTATTAGTTTATGTTAAATGTTTTATTATTGTTTAGTTATTTTACTATTAACATAAAATCATTAAAATAATATAAATATTACAATGTATGTGAACTATAAAATAATTAAATAAAATATTTATTATTAATTTTCATTTATTTTAAATGTTATCTATAATGTTTAAATGTCATTTAAATGTTACAAAAATTAAATGCAGAGATTGTCAAATGGTCACAAAAAACATTATTTGCCTGCATACTGTGTACAAGAAATATCTTAACTATAAAAGCAAATATAGGTAGAAAATAAATGATAAACAGAAGACATATCGTGGACAATCAGCATAAAAAGGCTGAAATAACTATATTAATATCAGATAAAATAGACCTTAAGGCAAAGTTAGCTGACAGAGATAAAAAAAGAATATTTTATAATGATAAAAATGTAAATTCAAGTACAAGACATACAAATTATATTTATAAAATCACATGAAGCAAAATTGATGGAATTAAAGATAGAAATAGCCGATTCTAAAGTCACTTTTGAAAATCTCAACATTTATAAATTTCTAACCTAAAAATTTCTAAAAGTTACTTTAAGAAGTCAATTTAATAGTGTCACAAAACATAAGGTTAATATACAAAAATAAATACCTATATTTATATACTTAAAGCAAAGAAATCAAATATAAAAGAAAAATATTTATTCCCTTAAAATATCACCAACAAGCTAAATTAAGAGATGCATTTAACAAAACTTATCTAAAAACCATACACTGCAAATTACAAAAATACTACTGAGAAAGACTGAAAAACAGGAAAGTAATGAGACATACTGTTTAGAGACTCCGTATTTATAAGACAAGGATTACTCCAAAATTGATTCATAAGCCTCATGCAATTCCAAACTATATTTATAACAAGTTTTTATTGTAGTAATTGGTTAATTCTAAAATTAATATTTATATAAAATGGCCCAAATATTAAAATAATCTTAAGAAAAAATGAAGTTGAAAGACTTACACTACCTGACTTCAAGATTTACAATATATCTACAGTAATCAAAAGAGAGTGATAGTTACATAGGGTAAAAATCTAGAATAATTGAGCATAAGAGAGATCCCAAAAATAGACTTAAAATTTTATGTGATTTTTGATAAAGATGCCAAAGCAATCCAATAGGAGAATAAAAATATTTTCAACAAATGGTACTGTAACATTTGGATATTTATAAAAAATCATGTCAATCTTTATCTCACAGTACACATAAAAATTACTTGAAGATATATACAAAAACTAAATATATTAGCTAAGTCAATAAAGATTTTATAATGAAAAATAAAAGTAGAAGGCCACATTTATGACTCAGAGGCATGAAATCTCAACTTATAAATAGCAAACTAAAAACACATTAAAAACAATCTACACTTCATTATAAGAGAAAAATTCATTATAAGAAAAAAAATCATTATAAGAGAAAAATCTTCATTATAAGAGGAAAATAAAAGGACACAAGAAAACAAACAGATATGCTACAGGCCAGGAGAAAATATTCACAAATATATCTGACAAAAGACTGGTATATAGCATTTATATATAGTTGATGCTACTCAATATTATAAAGACAAAACTCTCAATTAAATAATGGGTAAAATATTTGAACAGAGAGTTCACAAAGCAAGATACATGAGAAACAGGGATCACATGAAAAATTCTCAATATTATTATTTATCATGGAAATGCAAATAAGACCACAATGAAATCCACTACATATTCATCAGAATATTTAACATTAAAAATGCTGAGAATACGAAATGATGGTGAAGACGTGAAGGAATCAGAACTTTCATATTTTTGAGTTAAAGGTGTAAAATGTTAAAAAAAAAAAGACAACTTATACACTAGAAATGTCAAAAAGAACAAATCACACATTCTAGCAAATGTTAATGTGGCACAACGGCAGCTTTCATCCATTTTTGGTGGGTTTGTCACTTGGTGTAAACAGCTTGGAAAGCTGAAGCTGAATTTATGCATGCTCTATGATCTAGTGATTTATCTCCTAGGAATAGGCATATATATCCAGGAAAAGATGTGTATAAAAATTCACAGAGTAACAATATTGATAATCATCAAAAAATGGAAACAACAAATTCCTACAAGAGAAGGAAAAAACTGTAAAAATTACAGCAATAAAAATTAATGAATTAGAACTATACACAGCTTCATAGATCTAAAACAGATGATGCTGAATAAAATATGTTAGAAAAAACATACATTATAATTCCACTTACAAGGTTTAAAAATAAAATAGTGGGCACAGGAGGTTTTTGGATAGCAAGTAATATTATGTTTCCTTTTAAAAGATTATTGAGGAATAATTTACATTAAAAACATTGCACATATTTAATATATTCATTTTGATCAATTTAGACATGCACACATCCATACCATCATCTTTAGGAATTTCCTTTTTTTTTTTTTGTAAGAACACTTAACGTGAGATCTAAACCCTTAAAATATTTTAATATACACAATACTATATTGTTAATTATAGATACTGTGTCATACAACAGAACTCTATTTCTTGATCTGATGGATTGTTAAACAAATGCGGTAAATTGTCAAGCTGTATACTTATGCTTTGTGCCCTTTTCTGAAGATAGGTTTTACTTCAATAAAATTTTACTTTAAAACAGAACCATTAGGAGTAATGTCAGCCAAATGGTAGATTAGGCGGCCCCAAGCTCTCATCCTTCCGCAAGGACATTGATAAACAAGCAGAAACTCACAATGAATTTTGTCAGAACTCTGGGAACAATTGAAAGTTTACAAGGAAGTAAGGGCTGAAATAAGTAAAAGGCAACTTGAAAATGACAGGCAAGGATTGTGAACCACAGTGTTTTGTTGTGTGTGTTTTTGTTTTGTTTTGTTTTGTTTTTTTGAGACGGAGTCTCGCTCTGTCGCTCAGGCTGGAGTGCAGTGGCGCGATCTCTGGTCACTCCAAGATCCACCTACAGGGTTCACGCCATTCTCCTGCCTCAGCTTCCTGAGTAGCCGGGACTACAGGCATCCGCCACCATGCCCGGCTAATTTTTTTTTTTTTTGTATTTTTAGTAGAAACAGGGTTTCACCGTGCTAACCAGGATGGTCTGGATCTCCTGACCTCCTGATCCACCCACCTTTGTCTCCCAAAGTGCTGGGATTACAGGCTTGAGCCACCTTGCCCAGCTGAACCACAGCATTTTAACTCACCTCTGTCCCATTCCCCTTTTCATGTGGCAGATCTTAAAGCAGCAGCAGTCAAGTGTGGATCCTGGTCACTGAGCCCAGAGGCAGCAGGGCAGATCTTACTTTCAAATTATTATGTGTGTCTCTGGTAAAAACTGGTATGAGATGTTTACATTGTTTTACTTGGAACTCAATGTAGAAAAGTGGTAGTCATTGCTCAGAAAAACTGTAAGGTAAACTAATTACCTGCAGATGCCTAGGCTAAAAGATTATAGTTGAGACATATATTAAGCCATCTAAAGCCCTGGAAGAAAAGCTGGGGAGAGTCTTTGAGGAATTAGGATATTCAAAAGTACCCATGTATATGATGGAGTTTAGAAAGCAACATGCATGCCCAGGCAAGGCACAGCTCAACCTAAAAAGACCCAAAGCTTTCTCCTTGAGGTGGTCTCTTGGTTCCATGCAAACCTGGCTGCATGTTAGAGTGCCCCAGAATAGGGCCAATCTGCAAAGACTGGAAGAAGTATTTGGTTTTCTGGTGTTCAAGGAAATTTCTGGCAATATATTAGCTGAACACCAGATAAAGATGTAGTGATATCAGTGACTACACACAAGAAGGCATATTGTATTTGCAAAAATAGTTTGGAAAATTTATTAAATGAATGGACTACAATAGTCTTCAACAATCAATGAAACAGCAAAATCTGGGGAGGGTAGAGAATCTGATTTCCAGAGTTACCATATTATATTATTCAAAAATCCAGTATTCAACCAAAAAAAAGACAAGGTATGCCAAAAAGTAGGAAAGTATGACCCATTAAATGGAACAAAATAAATATACAGAAACTATCCCTGAAGAAACTCAGACATTGAGCTTAACAAAGACCTTAAATCAACTATTACAAATATGTTTAAAAAGCTGGAGAAAATATGAACAAGGAACTAAGGAAAATCTAAAAAATGAACAAAATAAAAATATCAATAAAAAGATAGACAAAAAAATTAATTCTGGAACTGAAAAGTATAAAAACTAAAGCACAAAATTTACTGAAGGAGTTGGACACAGACTGGAGCAGGCAGAAGTAACAATTTGTAAATTTGAAAACAAGGCAGGCGGAGCACGGTGGCTCACGTCTGTAATCCCAGCACTTTGGGAGGCCGAGGTGGGTGGATCATTGGAGGTCAGGGGTTTGAGACCAGCCTGGTCAGGATGGTGAAACCCCATCTCTACTAAAAATATTTTTAAAAATTTGCTGGGTGTGGTGGTTCATGCCCATAGTCCCAGCTACCTGGGAGGCTGAGGCAGGAGAATGGCTTGAACCTGGGAGGCAGAGGTTGCAGTGAGCCAAGATTGCACCAGTACACTCCAGCCTGGGTGACAAGCAAGATTCCATCTCAAAAAAAAGAAAAAAAAAAATGAAAGAAAGAAAGAAAAACAAGATAATTAAAATTATTGAGTCTGAGAAACAGAAAGAAAAAAAAGAGTGGGAATATGGTAAACAGAGCCTAAGAAATCTATGGGACGCCACAAAGTAGACCAACACTTACATTATTAGAAAGGGAAACAAGTAGAAGGAATCTTCGAAGAAATAATGGCTAGAAACATACCAAATTTGATGAAAGACAGGGATCTACAAATCCTAGAAGCTCAATGAACTCCAAGCAGGATAAACTAAAGGAGACCTACTAAGGTCCATTACAATCAAACTGGCTAAAGCCAAAGACAGAAAGATCTTAAAAGTAGCAAGACAAAAAGAAGCCACTTATACACAACACATAGTAATTTCTCATCAGTAAATAATTTCTCATCAGTAGTCATAGATATAGTAGGTAATGAATAACATATTTAAAGTGTTGAAAGAAAAAAATGTTGTCAACAAGCAATTCTATATTAGGGAAAAATGAAGGAGTAATCAAGACATTCCTAGATTTAAAAAAAAAAAAGAGCAAGTTCTTCACCACCAAACCTGCCCTATAAGAAATCCTAAAGTGAGCCCTTCAGATTAAAATGAAGGGATACCAGCCAGTAACTCAAAGCCATGTGAAGTATAAAGATCTCCAGTAAAAGTAAATATATGGACAAATAGAAAAACCAGTATTACTGTACTTTTGTTTACAACTTTACTTTTTATTTTCTATGTGACTTAAATCCAGAAAAACAATGATAAATCTGTTATTAGACACACAGTATATAGTCAGGTATCACTTAACAATGAGGTTACATTCTGAGAATTGTTAGGTGATTTTGTTATTGTGCAACATCATATTATACTTACACAAACCTGTATGCTATAGCCTACTACATCATACCCCTGGTAAGTAGGATAGCCTATGGTTCCTATGCTACAAACCTATGTAGCTCATTAGTGTACTGAATACTGCAGGCAATTGTAACACAGTGGTAAATATTTGTGTATCTAAACCTATCTAAACGTAGAAAGAATACAGTAAAAATACAGAATGAAAGAAAATGGAACATCTGTATACAGTACTTAACCATAAATGGCACCTACAGGACTGGAACTTGCTTTGGATGAGTCAGTGAGTGAGTGGTGAGTGAATGTGAAGATCTAGGGCATTACTGTATACTATTATAAACTTAGGCTAAATTAAATGTATAAGAAAATATTTTGCTTTTTCTCAACAATAAATTAACCTTAGCTTATTGTAATAATTTTACTTTACAAATGTTTTAATTTTTTAAACTTTTTGAGTCATTTGTAATAACACAGCTTTAAACACATTGTACAGCTGTACAAAAATATTTATTTACATCTTTATAAACTTTTTCTATTTAAAAATGTTTTATTTTTACTTTTTAAACTTTTTTTTTTTCAAAAACCTAAGTGATAAACACACACATTAGCCTAGGCCTACACAGGATAAGGATCATTAATATCACCTTCTTCCATCTCCACATCTTGTCTCACTAGAAGTTCTTCAGGGGCAACAACAGGCATGGAGCTGTCATCTCCTATAATAGCAATGCTTTCTTCTAAAATACCTCTTGAAGGACTGCCTGAGGCTGTTTCACAGAGAAGTTTGTGGGTTTTTTTTTAATAAGTAGCAGGAGTATATTCTAAAACATTTACCCAAAGAAGATATACAAATGGGCAATAGTAACAAGAAATGATACTAAACATCAGCAGTCATTAGAGAAACAAATCAAAACCACAATGATATATCACTTCATACCTGGTAGGATCACTATAATCAGACAAAATGGGAAATGACAAATGCTGATGAGAATGTGGAGAAATTGGAACCTTGGTACATTGCTGGTAGGAACGTAAAAAGCTGCATCTGGTTGGGACATAGTTTGGTGGTTCCTCAAAAAACTAAATATACCATTACCATATGACTGAGTAATTCCACTCCTAGGTATACACCCCAAAGAACTGAAAACAGAAATTCAAAGTAATGTGTGTATGACTATGTTCATTACAACGTTTACTACAAAGCCAAGAGGTGAGAAAAACCCAAGTGCCCATCATCAGATGAATGAATAAACTAAATGTGGTATACACACACAATGAAATATTATTCATGCCAAAAACAAATGAAGTTTCAATATATTCTACAACATGAATGGACCTTGAAAACATTATGGTAAGTGAAATAAGCTAGATAGACAGAGAGACAAACAGAAAAAGTGAGGGAGGGAGGGAGGAAAAAAGGAAGAGGAAGAGAGAAAGAAGAGAGATAAGTTTAACAAGTAATTGTAAATTATGTAATAGTGGTTTTAAACTATAAAGCTTAAAAAGGGATTATTTGTCCCAGAGGTTTTTTGGAAATGTGTTGCCATAACAGCTTAGAATGCTGACTATATGTAGCAATCCTGTACAATGTAGAACTTCCCATCCAAAACTTCAATAAGTAAGTCTCCCCTAAGTAAAAAGAAAATACTCTTAGAGACATGAAAGGGAGAAATAGAAAATGATATTTTAATCTAAAATAGAACATTCAGCATCGTAAAGATGGCAGTTTTCTCCATTATTTCATATCCTTTTTTTATTTTTATTTTTTTTATTATTATTATACTTTAAGTTCTAGGGTACATGTGCATAACGTGCAGGTTTGTTACATATGTATACTTGTGCCATGTTGGTGTGCTGCACCCATCAACTCGTCAGCACTCATCAATTCATCATTTATATCAGGTATAACTCTTTAATATATTTCAAATTTTATACAGATTTGGTGGATAGATCAGTATATATACAAGTATATATATAAAATAATTCAATATCCATATATATCAATATATACATTAACCAAAATATATATCAATACATATACAACAAAAATTGGCATCAAAAACATGTATCAATGCAAATGCAAAAATAATCAAGTGATATTTTGTATATATTATATATTATTTTAAAATTATAGACCTCAAATATTATTATTTATATGTTATTTTGCTTTCACCATTGTGTAACCATGAAAGCAAACATTAAAGTCCACACTGAAAAATAAAAAATCAAGAATAATCCTGAAAATTCTGAGATCTCATGCAATTAGTAAGAACCAACTCAAGTAGATACTGATTACTGATACGTACTGTAAAGTCAGCAAAACACTGTGGCACTGGCACATGAATAGACAAACTATGAAAGAAAAAAAAGATAGAAGTGCCAAAAAATTCCCTGGGGAATGTAGTGTGTGATGCAGATTGAATTTCAAATCACTGAGAAAATTATATTTAATTAATTGTATTAGTAAAACTAGGTAGCTACCTGGAAAAAAAATGAAATTGAATTCCTATCTCATATGTTATAAGGAAAATAAATTGCAATTAGATAAAATATTTAAATGGAAAAAACATAACAGGAGTGGAAAATAAAACAGTAGAACAATGGGGACTTACAAAATATCTTTGAATGGGAAAGATATTCAAAGTATGGCACAAAAAAATTATAGTTTTTGTCTATCTGGTAAAGAAAAACTAAATTTTAATATAGTGTGGTGAAAACATGGTAAAATAATTAGAAAGCATGGTCCCAAATCTAGAAGCCATAAAAGATTAATAACATGAAAACAAACAGGTTAAAAATGTCTTTAGGGAAAGAAATATGATCCATGAAGCCAAAACCACATTTTTTAAAATGTGCAAAATATTTGCAATAAAGTCACAAGTTCTAATTGCTCTTATATATAAAGAACAACAAGTTAATAAAATCAATAAAGGAGATGAATGGTAAAAGTAATGTCAATTACTTTTAACATGTAAAATGCTGTTTAGTCTCTAATAACAAGATGAATATAAATTTTAAAAGGTCACTAAGATAGCACTTTCTATTAAAAATTTTCAGGAGAACACAGCATCTAATAACCACGATGTTGGGGATTGTATCAGAAATGGACACTCCCACAAATACAAAAAATTGTATACATATCACAGCATATTTACAATAATTTGTTAAATTCTAATTAGCCAAAATCTAAACATATATCACCAGGTGTCTTGTTTAATGGGCCCCATGTGAAATAATATGCAGTTCTAATGCCAGAAAATGAGGAAGTTCTTTGTATGCTGATACATTATCCTCAAGATAAATGTAAGTTAAAAAAAAAAGTAAACTATATGCATGCATATTAGAACTGTAGGGGATAAAAGATGCATGTCGTGTGTGGCTGTGTATAAAGGATTCCTTGTATATATACACCTTATCCTACGAAGGATGCACTAGAAACTCTCATTGTTTGTCTCTGAGAGTCTTTCCTCCCATATTATCCAGTTCAAAGGTAGAATATATACTGCCTAGATTTAGGACAGAAGTTGGTTGTTCCTTTGCGGATATGAGGACTCCCAGTAATCTTTACAGCCACCACACTGCCTGTAGATCATCCAGAAGGTTGATAGCTTAAAAATATTTCATCATTGTTCAGTTCCCATCAGTTCCCCTAGTGGACAAATCCTCCTTCAGCTTTCTGGGGCATTGTCACCATCTTGGAATGGGGTATCTGATCCTAGACATCTAGAGGCAGGTATGGAAGGAGTATTCTTCCTCCCTGGTTAAACTGATACTGGACAGATCCAGTCTCCTATTTCGATAAGCATGAACAATACTGAAGAAAACACTCCTAGTTTTCATGCTCAGAGTTTCTCATGAGTGACTAGTCAGAGGCCATCTTGGTGAAGGTTGCTCATTTGTGTAGACTATAAAGTTCACCCAAACAAAGATGAGTAAGATTCAGAGTCAGGGGTGCTGAATCTATATATTTAGATTATATATATATATATTTATATTTATAATATAATATTTTATAATTTTATAATATAATATTATATAATATATATCTTTTATAATAAAATATATATATTTATAAAATATATAAAACCTGGTCAGGTTCTAAATTCCCTTTTCTAGCTGTAGCCTGATGGATAGGCATCTATGGTAAGCAGCAGTAGCAAAATAGGTATGGTGCATGGCTATTTCATGACGGTGTTTTGAAACATTCACATTCAGGAATTCATTTCTGCTTAATGCTATAAACTATTCCATAAAGTAATATGTGGTTTTTTTTCTCTCTTAGTAATATGTTTTCTATTATGTTTGGCAAATCTACAAAGAACAAAAGTAAAACTCCTTGGAGTGGAAAGGAGGGAATGATCAGATGTTAAACATTATCTGTAAATGATAGCAAAGTAATCATTTTATGATATTTGCTAAAATATAGTAGACAATAATGCTAAATTAATTTTTTTCTGCCACTGAGCTGTAAAGGGGCTATGAAGATCCACAGTTATATTATGCCTTGAGTCCTGCTCTCCGTTGTAAAAATGGATTTAAGCCACTGTCATCTCCTGCCTACATAGCACCAACAGCCTCTGTTCTCGCCCCTGTCTGCTTGATTCCTGCCATTCAATGCTTAACATTGCATCAATAAACATCTTTCTGAAAAACAAGTCTAATTATGTGACTTCCCTTCTCCATACCTATTCATGTTTTCCCCCAAAGGAGGGTAACATGATGTCTTAGCATGAAAGAAAAAGTTTTAGATTACCTGGTCCAACACAGAACTATCTACAGAGTTAGTGCTTAATAAAGACTTGCTCAATGGGCAATCAGTGGTTTTTACCAAAGAAAAGAAAAGGAAGCACAGTGATGGGAGTTAGCTCTTTCATTTCACCCATATTTTCTGAGGGTTGTCTTTGTGCAGGAGATTGGGGTGGGGGAAGGAAAGATTTTCAAACCAAAACTATGTACTTTATCTACCATATTTCTTGCTCTAACCTTTAGGAACTGGAGACTCTAACAGGGAATACAAGGCTTGTATGGGAACTACCGTATGGTTATTACTTGATAAATGTGTTAAGGGAGTTCAGCCAGAGATTCACTTTCAGCTGAGGGACTCAGTGGTTACAGACACTTGATCTGGGCTTTGATGAAGGAATAGGTGCATGAAAAGAGGCAAATCTGCAGAGCCTAGGGAGAACCCTCTGGTATGGCAAGTTCAGCAAAGAGGCATACTTTTTCATGCTCTTTGCCTATAATGTGGGGCATGTTAGGATTAGCGATGAGTAGTAATGTTGGAACCCCAACATTACCAGGGTCCTTGGAGGGTCTTGATTGCTAGTAAATTATAAGTTGAGCCTTCTCTGTAAAGATCCTTGAGGCCCCGGATAATTAACTGCAAAGCCAGAACTCTGGGTGCTTTCCCTCCCAGCCTGCCCTCCTTACTTGTAATTCATTCAGACTCACTCACTGCTCCTGCCTCACATCCTGTGACATCAGGCTGTAGTCAGTTTCTTGCTACCAGGAGAAATTGATTCCCCAAATTATTCTTCGTGTTGCTTTACACTTCCCTAAGCCTCCACTTTCTTCCCCAACAGACATAGTTTTGGTTTGAAAACAAGAAAGAACACAGAGAGAGATCTGCATTCTTATCATAACTCTTCTACTTGTAGATACGTGACCTTGGGCAAATTACTTAACATTTCTGAGCCATCTGTAAAGTGGTGATAATAACTTATATCTTAGAGAGATGGTATAAGGATAAATAAAATGTTTAATCATGTAGCTCTTAGATATTTCACAAAGTGTTAGTTGTCTTTCCGTGCCAGACTTCAGGCTCTATCAGGTCAAATTTAGGGGCTAACTACACCCTGACCCCATCCCCAGACTTCCATTAGAGCAGTTTAATGAATCCTCAGCTGTGATCATTATTAACTGTCCTGGTTTCTTGCTCAGAGGCTAGAAGACAGTGTTACTCAGCAAGCCTTAAAGGCTCCTGTTAAACTAGGCTCACTAGGGAGGTTAAAAGCTAAAGATTTGACCTATTCTGGAATTTTAGCTGATTCACATTAGAATGGCCTATGCAACACCTGGAGGGGAAAGACAATGCCCTTATCAGTTTAAGCTGGAAGGAAAAGTAATTGAAAATTTATGAAAACAAAAACAGGTGTGTGAAACGGTGTGCAGTGGCGCTTGCCACCCTTTCCCCGGACATTGTTCCTGGTTGGGAACCTTCATGCTATAAAAGAATTAGAAGCATCTCAGCAAGCTTGAGTCACAGGAAGTACAATATTTATTCAACACACAGATAGCCAGGGGATGCACCAACAATTGCAATCCAGATTTCATTGTGACTGGAATGCTGTTTAGAGACTTAATCGAATAATGAGCAATGGCACCAGGTAACCATGTGTATCTGATTGAAGTCTTTGCTTCTGCTAGTTTCAGAGCAGATAACTAAAGGTGGTCAACAGAAGAGAATCTGCTCACCTGGAAGCCTTACTTGAACCAGGAAAAGTTTCCAGCTTTCGGCTTCTGAGATCCATAGGAATGTCCCTGCAACCAGGCATGGAAAAGTTACTGGCCCCTGCATGTTTCATCATCTTTTGTAGCAAGTGGGCATGGATTCGCCTGAGCCTGGGATAACACCCCTCTGTCCTGCCAAGGTTTGCTTAAGTACTTTGAATCCACACTATTTTGCAGACTCACAAAATATTAAAGTGAAAGAAATGAGTCTAATTATTTCACTTCTGAAATGAGAAAATGGAGATGCAATGAGGGCATAGTTTATTAATACGACAGCGGTAGCTATAAAAAGGTCTGTATGAGAACATAGCTCTTCTGATTCTCAGAGTGTTACTTTTCCAAGATATTTGCTAAAATATAGTAGACAATAGTGCTAAATTAAATTTTTTCTGCCACTGAAACAGTGTATTTGCCTATTTTCCTCAACGAGCTAAGCTATGTGCATATAAAAGCATATTGTCAGTTTCTCCTTCTGTTTAAAAAATTTTAGTCCCTTAATAGCCAGCTGATAACATGTACTTTATAGCTTAACTTTAATAGAGTTAGAAATAAAGAGCATGAAAAGGCTTTGATATTTATCAGGGAAATAAGCACATAGAACTCTGTCACAGACACAATTTAATCCAAAAAATGGTTATGAGGAGGTCCTGAAATATGACTAAAATCCCAGCACAATAAAATATTTATTAAAAATCAATTTTAATTATTTTTCAAGTAATCAGAATTTAAAGACTTTGGTTAAATCCCCAATCTACTTCCATGCTATATTCAAGCTTTCAAAAACTGAGGGGCTCCATGAGTCTATTTTATTTATTTATTTATTTGAGATGGAGTTTTGCTCTTGTTGCCCAGGCTGGAGTACAATGGTGCTATCTCGGCTCGCTGCAACCTCTGCCTGCCAGTTTCAAGCGATTCTCCTGCCTCAGTCTCCTGAGTAGCTGAGATTACAGGCATGCACCACCAAGCCCAGCTAAGTTTGTATTTTTAGTAGAGACAGGGTTTCACCATGTTGGCCAGGCTGGTCTCTAACTCCTGACCTCAGGTGATCCACCTGCCTTGACCTCCCAAAGTGCTAGGATTATAGGCATGAGTTACTGCACCCAGCCTCCATGGGTCAATTTTGATGAAAAGATAATTGTTTCTAGTGATTCTTGAACCAGATAACTTCTTACTTTTGCATTCATTCAGATTCTTCTGACTCATCCAAGCTTATCTCTAGTTGGGTTACTTTTTATAATGATTAATGAAAAATCTAATAGTTTGAATACGCTTAGGTATAAAAAAATCAGATATCAAAATCCCCAGTAGATGTTTGGGATTAGGGCAAGGGGGTAAAGGGCAGCAGCCTTATGCCAAGCCTCCTCCATCCTTGGCTTCTGCACATTAAGTATATGTCTGTGTCTCTGCTTAGCTACCTGTCTACCTAGCACCTATTTCTTTAGCTATTTATATCTCTATCTAATAAGAAGCTATAGCCAGAGAAGGAAGAAATGACCAACTTCCTGAAGTCATATCCTTCTATTGTCCCAAGGAAGAATACTCCCAAATATAGGCACCTGTCTTTGGTGGAATGCAATATTGCAGCTTCTTTTAGTCCACTGTTTGGCTGCTGCTGTGCTTCTGGTTCAATTACTTTCACAAGTTATGCTACAGAGACAGATATTAATGCATATTTCAAGCTTTCTAGATATAAAAGGCAAAACTTATATCCTCTGAGCAGTCTGTCTTACAGAGTTCTCCCACTTCTACCTTGCCCTTCTCATTATTAGAAGCAAAGAGCTACTCCATACTCTTGCAGCTTTTCCATGACTTAGCTTTTCCAAGTAATGTCATACTTGCTTTTATATCCCTACCTAATATTGCAACATGAAACTGGAATATTATTTTTTCTGGCTTTTAGGAGATGGCAATTAGAAATCAACACACTTTGGAACTCAGTTAGACTTAATTTTGCTTAAGAAATAACTTGCATAACTTTTGTATAAATCTGCCCTATTCTTTTTTTTCTTTTCTTTTCTTTCTTTCTTTTTTTTTTTTTGTGTGTGTGTGTGTGTGCCTGGCAAGCAGTAAGTAGTCATTCATTGAAGGAAGGCCTGATATGTGCTCACATTTTTCCATTTGCTAAACTGAAACCATTGTAGCAGAATTAAATAGGTTCCCTCTAAGGAAGTCATATCATTTTGTAATTCTAATTAAATGACATCTTTTTTTTTTTCTGCCATTCGTTATGTTCTTTCTGCACATTTGTACCCATGGCATGGCTTTCACTCTCATTGCATGATTTTGTCACTGTCATTATCTCCAACAAAAGCCTGGTCTTCATCTTCATGAGTGTGATCACATTAACTCTTGTACATCTCGGCCCAAAGGTACCTCAAAATTAACATGTCCAAAGGTGAATCCATTATCTTACACTATCTCCCTTCTCCCTCTCTAATACATACACAAACACACACACACAACTGTTCCACCTCCTGTTCTTCCCATCTCAGAGTATGTCACCATAATCCACCTAGCTGAATAGGTTTGAGATCAGGAAGTTTGTCTCACTTCCTTATCTCTCTCAAATTCCAATACCCTTTCTCTCAGTGTTCCCAAATCACTCCAGAACAAAATTCTAAGCATTACTTCTTCTTGATACCTACATCTTTCTTCAGGTATTTCTTCACATGAATGAATTTCATTTTTTAAGCATATTATGTACTAACATGTCTCTCTCTTTTTCTATATGTGTTGCCATCCACCTCCCAAGGGTTGCCACATGAACTTATCCTGTTAAGATTTAACCCAAATGTCATTTTCTCTATAAGACTTTCCATTCTCAATTTTCTGATTTCTTAAACATCTCTCTTGTAGCACTTCACATGTTGTACTATAATCACCCATTTTTCTTCTTTTTCCTGCATGCACTGCAAGATGAGAAATCGTGTTCCTATCTTTTCCATTTTATTTCTCTAGCACCTAGGATGTTTGTAGTAGGTGTTTGGTAGATATTTATTGATAAACAAATGGATAAATGATGTAAGGTAAGAACAAATCCTTTGGAAGAACAGGTCTAGTGGCTTGCCACTGGGGCTGGGAGTAGGAAATCGTCTTCCTGTGATGACAGCTCAGATAGACTGAATGGTAAAGTTAAGGGGAAGGTAATAGACTCCAGAGGACCATTTGATCCTGCAGTCATTTAACAAATGGTAGATTGGCCCTACTTAAATGAAAGATAGCCTCGCAATTTCAGTAAAATAAGAAAAAAGTAGTTGACACCAAAGTGTGGACTAAAATGCTATGCACTGGTAGGCAATAAATTAACGTGTTGCATCAAATATGTGGTGAATGTATGACATGAACAGATGGTTTCCTGACAAATCTGTCTTTGCCCCAAGGCATCTGATTAAAAAGCTAAATGATAGATCCCCAATGGCCTCATTCCCCTTAATGTACCATCGTACTATTATCCATGAGTTTATATAAAATCTCTAAAATGTATCTTTATTTTTAACTTTGTTACTTTATTTTCCTTAAGTGTAATGTTTAATTCTTTCAAGTTTCAAAGCCCTGGGTTGGGGATGGTGTCTACCAGATCTGTTATTCTGGGGTTTGGTAAACCAGACACTATTCACCTTATCCATATAATTATGACTTTATGAGTTATATCGTATGGCCTTTCCAATTAAATGTTGGGTCCAGTAGTTTTTCAATTTCATCCCTGAGTACCTTCCTAATTCTTGGATGGATTTTAGCTACCTTTCCCCAGTAATTTTCTTATCATTTCTTTTTTAGTTAGATCTAGAATACCTGAAAGTTAACATCACGTAAACTAGTATTATTTTTAAAAATAAAATGAGAGTGGCATTCTTACATCATAGAAATGGAGATCATATAACACCTACTTATTATTTTATTATCCTTGAGCAGTTTTTATTTCTTTTTGTTTACATGATAGCTTTATGTGTTCTTTCAATTTTGTTTTTATCTAAGAAATCATTTGTTTCAATGTCTTGTCATTTTTGGTTGAAGAAATTGGAGTGAAAAGAATAAGGATGTTTAATAAGAATGAAAAAGTTCAGTCTTTGGCTTTGCTACTTAATTCATTTCTACTTTCTGCAAAAAGCTGTGTAATGATGAACAGACATGGACTCTTCCTCCATGAAAACACACGCAATAGTAAATATGCACATAACTCTTACTACCAACTATAGTAAGTACAATTCAAGAGCAGGTCATGGAGCCAAGGAGTTAAATGTATCCTACCTGAAATTAGGTAGTCCAGGAAAGGCTTTCTGAAGAAATGACATTCTGAGATGCACATTGGAATAACAAAAGACTAGGAAAAAAAGCATTCCAGTCAGAGAACCTCATGGGAAAAGCCATGGACTGAGAAGATTCCTGATATAACCAAGTCACAGGGAGAATTTTAATGTGGTTGGAGGATGATGACAGAAAAAGGAAGGAGCATGAGATTATATGAAATTACAAAGGTAGATCACGGCCAGATATGTCTTTTAGGCATGGAGAGGAGGTTAACTTTCATTCTAAGTGCAATGAAAATCTCATAAACGATGTAAACATGAGAATGTTGTGGTTATATTTGTGTATGAAAAGATCAGTTCAAGTGCTTTGTAGAGTGATGTATTGGTAATTAAGAGTAGAAAAAGACCAGTAAAAAGACTATTACAGTAAATAGCAAATAAATGATGATAGCATGGACAAAAAATGCTGCAGATGAGATAAAGAGGAGGCCTTTAATGAGTTACTTGGCTGAATAGCGTGGATAGTATCTACCTCCTTAGGTCAAAAAACATATGTGAATTTATGCCTTTAAAGAACTAAACACAGTTCTGGTACATAGAGAGTATATACATATTTATTTCTATTATTATTGTTACTATGATTACTTCTGTAGTTTGGAGTTATTTGGCTTGGTTTTAAGGTGTGGTGTTTGAATGTCAGTGAGAGATGAAATATTTATTTGATGTGTTGTAGTTTATTGGTTTTGAAAAAAGTTTGACAGAATTGTATTATGGTGTACTGTTTTATGGGGTGGTATTTAGAATGAGGCTAGGTGATGTTTAATAGATGCTAGAAAAGGAAAATGAAACAATTAAATTTTTTAATATCTAATAATTAACTTGCCTGGGGACCGGTAGGGCCTTACTATCCTTTTCCTCACCTCCTCTCTTTCCTCCAAGAAGCGGCGTCAATATTTCTAAGCCATAAAGTCTCATTCTATAAGGATGATACAAATATTATGATTATAGTGGTAATTCTCTACCGATGTCAGAACCATTCCATTCATGAAAATCATCCTAGGACATCTTGGAATGTCAGAGCTGGAAAGGTAATTGGGCCTGGTTCTCTTCGTTGCAGATGTACAGGCTGAGACTGAGAAAGGAAGATGCTCTGACTCTTGAGGGGTACCAGATTGTGGGTTGAAAATGCCCCAGACTGGGCATCAGAGTGAGCATAGTCAAGCGCCACATCTATCATCAACTCACCATGCAGTATTGGACAACTTGCATAATCTCCTGAGGCTCAGTTTCCTCATGGTAAAATGAGGATCCTAATATCTGCCCTGCCTAGCTAAAAAGTTGAAGAAAAATAATGCACTTAAAAGCATTTTATGAACTATGAAATGTACTTGCTATAATTTCTGTGCCATGTTTACAATCACTAAGACAGCAGATGGTATTCTTGATTCAACTGTTTGCATACAGGTAGTGTAGCTCATGGTTATGGCTCAAAAATTCCTGAAGTGAATTTACTGGGGGGCTATGTTCTGAATACATGTGTAAGCTGAAAATCTTCAAGTACCTATTTTATGAATTATTAAGATCATTAAACCTCAATATGGCCTTGAGATATAATATTATTTATATTTTACTATAAGAAAATAGATGTACTTTAAGTAACCAAGTAATTTTAAAAATCAGTATAAGGTCACACAGCCACTAGACAGCAGAGCCTGATTTCAAACCTTAATCTGTCTCATTCAAAAAGCCACAAAATTTTGACTATTAACAGGGAAGCTGTACTACTGTCAAAGAGATAAACTGACATCATTTCTGGGGGGAAAAAAAAAGGATTCTTAAATTGATCAAACTTGATTAGGAAACCAAAGGCACATTTGTGTTCTCCAGGATGTGTTGAAATGCAGCTGATATGATGTTACAATTGAGCAATTGGGTGTAAAAATCACTGATAAAAACACACCGCAGATGGCACAGGCCTTGCTTCATTACACAGTGAAAGACTGAGGAAGAAACAGCAGCAAGACTAAACCAGGAAGTGCCAGCATCTACAGGAGCCTGCCCTCTGCTGGTCAACCCAGTGTCCTGTCCTTGTTAAACAAGGACATTATTCAAAGATGCAAATGAGGTATTTTGAACACTTTTATATTTATGACTTTATTACTCTGAGATGGTTGGGAGTTTTAATTTTGTGGTTAGCCCACCTGCTGTTTCTTTATTAAAATCTTAGTTCTGATTAATCAAAAATGCTCTTTGTAGTCAAGTCACATAGATTCTACAAACTAGGATGCACTAGTTCACTCTGAATTTGGTGTGAAATTTATCTTTTAAAGATGCACACTGATTTATATGTGTGCTCACAAGTGTGGCAGTGAATTAAAATATGAGAGCAAGTGGGAAAGGTTCATAGCTTTCTGAATATGATCATAAATAAAGGATTTCATGACCAAGTTGCTCTGTATAATCCATGTTACTCCTCACCTATGGGCATACTGCAGTCACTCTGTTGGTGGTAACGTTTGCCAAACTAGCATTGGGTTTGCATAGCCTCATAAAATTGGCATCAAAAATCCACAATTCAATCAGCTTCCAGAGTTTTTTATACATACCACACTAAAGCATGTAAATTATTTGGAGCAATTGAAATGATTATTTTCCATCGTCACCCAGATTTTTGTCCACCAGCAGTGGTCGAGAGAGCCAGCTTTGTATTTTATCCTGTGGAGCTCTGAAAAGCAGCAAATTCTGAATATGAAATTTGGAGAAAGGGTAGCACAAAGAAAAAAGTTGTTCAATAAAGGAAAGTAGAAAGGACATCAAAAGTGGATGTAAATGGTGTTCTGAAGATTTCATATATATATACGTGTGTGTGTGTGTATATATCTATATATATAGATGTATAGATATATACACACACACACATACAAAGTCCCCTTGGATTCTATTTTACCCACAAATATTACTTATTAAATACTCACAAGGAAATGATTGTCTCTTATAGATTTGACATACCAATTTAATACACAAGTCTCATTTGTGGTAACTTCTAATATTCCACCCAGAAAACTAATATTATTTTAGATATACACATAATAAAATATAATTTAATATCTAGAACTACGAAATGGGAGAGAAAGCCAAGGTTATAAAAGTGATGCTGTTTACATTGAGTACAAGCATTTCTTTATGAGATAACCTTCACTGCCAAGGTGCCAAGAGGCTGTTCTTGAGCAAGAGATTTTTGGTAATTACAGAAAGCAGCAAAGTAGAAGAGACTAGCATCGCTCTGGGAACATATCTCTGTCTACCATGTATCTTTGAACAACTTTCTGGCCTAAATGAGCCTCAGAATCTTATAGACATAACACCTATTTCACTGGATTTTTTCAGAATTAAACTTCAAATGTAAAACATCAAGAACATGGTAGACATTACAAAAAGTCTGAGACTCCTCTTTCCTGAGCAAAATTAGCTAGCACTACTATTGTCTATGGTAATACTCTACCCAGCTGACTTCATCTGTTTACTCTCCCTATCCCAAACGTGTACAGCCTTATATACCTCTGGTAATAAACCATTAGATCCTAGAGCCACTCCATGACAAACTGAAAACTACTAAGAAGTGATTGTAAATGTCCCCTGGCTTCTGGTCTCTTGTATAACCTGCTCCCTGAAAGTCCAAATCCCTGCAAGAATTAGCACTGCCCCACAATAGTACAGGAAGGTCTCTGGAATGTTTCCCAAGTACTTCTAAGTTTATTTTGATGTAGTTGCCGTTACTGCCCTCTGGGGACTATGACTGGTCTGCTACTCACTGTGGTCTCTCAGTGGGTCTCACTGCCATTGTCTTTCTCCATCTATTTCCGTGGATATAGTAGAGCCCCCATTTACCAAAATTGCAAGGACCCTGTAATAGAAGAAACTAGAAAGATCTGATGATTACTTACCCTCTCATCTTGAGTTAGTACTGTGTAAGTAAAGTATCAAAACATGGCTTCTTGTGTCCCTATCTTGCAGAGGCTCCTGAAAATTTCAGATTGGGTGTAAAAGCTTTTCTTTTCTCTGGAATAGGTGAGAACTGGATGTATCGGGCTTCACACTGTATTCCTGTAACAGGTACATTAACAATCTGTGATCTGAATTCTACCAGAGGTGCAAAGAAGGGCTAGTATCATTCCTACTGAAACTATTTCAAAAAATTGAAAAGAAGGGCCTCCTTAACACATTCTATGAGGCCAGCATCATCCTGATATCAAAACTTGGTAGAGATACAACAAAAAAAGAAAACTTCAGCCCAATATCCTTGGTGAACGTGGATGTAAAACATCTTCAATAAATTACTGGCTAACCAAACCCAGCAGTACATCAAAAAGCTTACCCAACACTATCAAGTAGGCTTCATCCCCAGGATGCAAGGTTGGCTCAACATATGCAAATCCATAAATGCAGTTCATCAAATAAACAGAACAAAGGAAAAAAGCACAATTATCTCAATTGATGCAGGAAAAGCCTTTGATAAAATTCAACATCCTTGGATGTTAAAAACTCTCAATAAAGTAGGTACTGAAGGAAAGTATCTCCAAATAATAACAGCCATATAAGACAAACCCACAGCTAATATCACACTGAATGGGCAAAAGGTAGAAGCATTCTCCTTGACTGGCACAAGACAAGGTTGCCCTCTCTCACCAATCCTATTCAACATAGTATTGGAAGTTCTGGCAAGGGCAATCAGGAAAGAGAAAGAAAGTGTATTCAAATAGGAAAAGAGAAAGTCAAACTATCTTTGTTTGCAGATGACATGATCCTATATCTAGAAAACCCTACCAACTGAGCCTCAAAGCTTCTTCAGCTGGTAAGCAACTTCAGCAATGTCTCAGGATACAAAGTCATTGTGCAAAAATAGCTAGCGTACCTATACACCTACAACAGGTAAGCCAAGAGCCAAATCATGAATGAACTCCAATTCACAATTGCCACAAACAGAATAAAATACCTAGGAGTGCTGCTATCAAGAGAAGTGAAGGACCTCTTCACGGAGAACTGCAAACCACTGCTCAAAGAAATCAGAAATGGCACAAACAAATGGAAAACATTCCATGTTTATGGATAGGAAGAGTCAATATCATGAAAATGGCCATATTGCCCAAAGCAATTTATAGATTCAATGCTATTCCCGTTAACTACCATTGACATTCTTCACACCATTAGAAAAAACTATTTTAAAATTCATATGGAACCAAAAAAGAGCCCGGATAGCCAAGGTAACCCTAAGCAAAAAGAACAAAGCTGGAGAGATCACGCTACCCGACTTCACACTATACTACAAGGCTACAGTAACCAAAGTAGCATGCTACTGGTAAAGGAACAGACAGATAAACTAATAACCAGAAGAGAGAACCCAGGAATAAGACTGCACCCTTAACAACTATCTGATGTGCAACAAAACTGACAAAAACAAGCAATGGGGAAAGGATTCCCTATTTAATAAATGGAGCTGAGAGAAGTGGCTAGCCATATGCAGAAAATTGAAACTGGACCCCTTTATTACACCATATACAAAAATTAATTCAAGATGGATTAAAAACTTAAATTTAAACATCAAAACTATAAAATCCCTAAAAGATAACCTAGGCAATACCATTCAGGACATAGGCAGAGGCAAAGATTTTATGATGAAGCCACCAAAAGCAATTGCAGCAAAGGCAAAAATTGACAAATGGGATCTAATTAAACTGAAGAACATTCTGCATAGCAAAATGAAGTATCAACAGAGTTAATAGACAACCTACAGAATGGGAGAAGATTGTTGCAATCTATGCATCTGAAAAAGGTCTAAAATCCAATATCTATAAGGAATTTAAACAAATTTACAGGAAAAAAACATCCCCATTAAAAAGTGAGCAAAGGAAATGAACAGACACTTCTCAAAAGAAGACATCTGTGTGGCCAACAAACATTTAAAACAGCTCAGCATCGCTTATCATTAAAGAAATTCAAATCAAAACTGCAATGAGATACCATCTCACACCAGTCATAATGACTATTAATAAAAAGTCAAAAAACAATAGATGTCGGTGAGGTTGTGGAGAAAAAGTTATGCTTTTTCACTTGGTGAGAGTGTAAATTAGTCAAACCATTGTGGAAGACAGTGTGGTGATTCATCAAAGATCTAGAAGCAGAAATGCCATTACTGAGCATATACCCAAAGGAATAGAAATAGTTCTATTATAAAGACACACGCATATGTATGTTCATCGCAGCACTATTCACAATAGCAAAGGCCATGGAATCAACCTAAATGCCCATCAGTGATAGACTGGATGAAGAAAATGTGGTACAGAGACACCATGGAATACTACACAGCTATAAAAAGGAAGAAGATCATGTTCTTTTCAGGGACATGGATGGAGCTGGAGGCCATTATCCTTAGCAAAGTAACAGGAAGAGAACACCAAATACCACCTATTCTTACTTATAAGTGGGAACTAAATGATGAGAACATATGGACACATGGTGGGGAACAGCACACACTGGGGCCTGTTAGAGGGTGGGAGGAGGGAGAGGATCAGGAACAACAGCCAGTGGATGCTGGGCTTAATAGCTGAGTGATAGGATGATCTGTACAGCAAATCACCATAGCATGTGTTTACCTATGTAACAAACCTGTACATACTGCACATGTACACCTGAATTTAAAATAAGTTTGAAAAAATAAAACAACAAGTTGTGATCCTTCAACAGCAACAGCTTTCTCACTGGCTTAACTCATTGTGTCTACTTGATGAGCTGTTTCCTTGGAGGATTCTCAAGTCACTATTGTCCTTAGACCCTGGAAAGAGGGCCTCTGCCTTCACCTGAATGCATTAGATGTCCTCACTCTGGTCCTCTGCTGGGCATACACACTCTTTAGCCATGTGGTTAAAGGGAGACTGCACACTGAAAGTCCAACTTGACCCTCTAAACCAGCTTTTGGGTACCTGGCATTTGAGAATTCCCTGACAAAATAGTCCAAGTCTGCCTCATGGGGCTGTTTGTGACCCTTTTCCATGTCCACCCTCCTTTGATTAGACCAAGCTCTGATCTTGTGTACCTTCAGGTCCTAGGAGACACCAGGGAGCATTGTTATAAACATGGTAGATGGATATGCTGACTCTGGTGCCCCTTATCATGTAAAAGGAAGCTGCTATTGAGAATAGAACAGGGCAAGCCATTAGCTGGTTTTATTGTTGTTTGTTTTCTCTATTTTGCCAGTTCTCACAGAATTCTCAGGAGTCTAAAAGTACTAAATGGAAACCTGGCCTTCCCAGGTCATTATGAAGGAATATATTTGTTAGGGCAGAAGATATACCACATTTTACTTAGTATGTTAGCTGAATTTCTAACGTAGATATTTAGACCTGGGGTCTGTGGATTTCTGTCTGTACTTTAGTCTCTAAGAGCTGAAAGTATATAAGGGCAAGCCTCCCTTGAGCCCTCTACAAATAGAGTTTAGTCTGACTTTCTCTAGCAATTTTCTGGACATACTGAAAGATGGTATAATTTTAAATTTTTGGTGACTAAGAATCTCTTTGGTTTTGTAATTTTTTTATCAAAGTAAAGCTGTTCTGACATAAGCAGAGGGAAGGTGGGTGATTACAAAGGACTCAGGATTTTCAGGAATATAACAGTTATGATGGGCCATGGAACCCAAGCTCCATGGGTTAATCTAAGAGATGCCCTGCATAAAGTGAAACAGTGAATGGAGAAGTGGTTATGAACTTAAAGAGCATTTGCACCAGGGACACTTCAGCAAGAGGGCAGGAAGGTGAAGGTTTGTGGACAGAGAGAAGATGATATTCTTCTGTAGCTTGGGAGACTGTGACCATAGAGTTTGTGGCTGACATGGGGTAGAAGAGGAAGACATTGTTGATGGTTCCACAGCAAAATTCTAGACTTTTGGATACCCTTTTCCCACTTAGAAAAAAAAGTGAGTTCACTGCTAATGCTCGTTTAATTTTACATTAACACACTTTTTGAGGTTGAAGAAAATCTGGCCAATTTTCAATATGAAAATAAAATATAAAAAACCATTCTTGAAGTTATTTCTAAACAGAACTAATGTCAGAATTGTCTGAATCATTAGAATCATCTATTTCGGAAAAATTGGATTCATCAAATGACTCTTCGGCCAGCAGCTTCTGGAGAACAATATTAACATCACGTGTAGTAATGCTATGTTTTCTAGGATTTGACATTTTCAGCAATCAAAAATTACTGTATTTTGTAAACGGAAATACCACTACTAAAGACAGAATGTTTATAAATAGAATGATGTATTTTGTTTCCAAAGTCAATATACTAAAGTGATACAAAAATAGTAATAAACTAAGATATTTCTTGGCAAAGTTATCTCAGGGTAAATGCTGCAGTTGCCAGTGCCACTGGCAAGTATTGTCAAAGGAAATTAGAAAAGGATTAAATGTGCACCATTATGTTGAATTCACTCTGAATGAGGACGAAGGTGAAGACTGAAAGGAAGTTCATGAGCCAGGTGATAACATGTTCAAAGACAAAAAAAAAAAAAAAAAAAAAAGGAGTGATTAGGAACTTAGTAAGTGAGATATCCAAAGGGGGAAAGTGATACAAGGTGTGAATCACAATGAAATGAAGATATTTATGAAATCATAAGAACGCTTTAGGAGAAGTGTAGAAGGGCCATACCCACCTGTATGTGGTTATATTTTTTTTTTCCAAGTATTTTGAAATTCTCTTGCCATATGCCAAATCTACTTTCTTTAAGCCTATGTCAAATCCCCTTTTCTCATAGAATATTTCTGCTCTTTTTCAGCCTACTCTGGTTTCACTTTCCTGATACCCTAAAATGTTTATTTTATGTAATATGTGATTCAGCATTTGAAGGTATAAAGCTCGTCTCCTCCTGGTTATTTAATTTTGTCTTTCCAAGTAAGCTGCTAGCTCCATGAAAATAGCCATCTTAGG
This sequence comes from Colobus angolensis palliatus, assembly GCF_000951035.1. Lineage (NCBI taxonomy): Eukaryota > Metazoa > Chordata > Mammalia > Primates > Cercopithecidae > Colobus > Colobus angolensis. The sequence goes on from NW_012113141.1 coordinate 16,718,182, forward strand.
TTTTTTTAATTCATTTATATCTCACAGTTTTTAGCAAAATTTAAAGCATTTGTGTGGCATCATAAATTCAATACAATTACCAAATTTTCTTTTCTTAGGAAAACCATCCCTGATTTTGAATGACCCTCACCATTAGTTTGGACTATAAAGATGATTCTGTAGGATTTCTCAAGGGAGTGTTGAATGACTAAAGACAACTATACTGACCTATTAAAAACAAGTCTGCCTTTATTCAACATAAAGGAAGAAACAGCCCCAAAGCAGAGCATTCACCAAGAGCAGAAGCCTGCTTTCCTCCAGATTTCTCTCCTTCCTGAATATCATTCCCATTTCTGTTTGTATCTGATTATTTTTTTTGGCCCACGCAAATGTACATAACAATGCCTTGACTTCAAATGTTACACTGAGTATATGAAAGTGCATTAAAAATGTATTAACATTTGAAAATCAATTAATGTAATCCATCATATCAATAGGTGAAAGGTAAAAATCATTATTAAATTACTAAATGCAGAAAACGCATTTGAGAAAATCCAACATCCATTCATGTGATAATTCTCAGTAAACCAGGAATAGAGGGAGACTTCCTCAACCTGATAAAGAACATGTATCAAAGACCTAAGCTGACATACTTAGTAGTGAGATATTAGGTGCTATACTCCTAAGATCAGAAAAAGGCAAAGATGTTCTTTTTCACCAAATCTATTAAGCATCATATGTGAAGTCCTAAGTAATAAGTGACAAAAGAAAATTAAAGGTATACAATTGTGAAACAGGAAATAAAAATTTTTCACAGATGACATGATTATGTATAGAAAACTCAAAAATAAAAAAAATATATATATATATTTGTCTAACAAGTGGCCATAGCAACTTTGCAGGGTAAAAGTCCATATACACAAGTAAATTGCTTTCCTATATATCAAGAGTTAGCAATTGGGTTTTGAAATTTAAAATACATCATCGCTTATGTTAGCATGAAAAATGAAATAGTTATAAGTCTAAGAAAATATAAGATTGATGGGGAAACCACAAAACTCTGAGTAAAAAAAAAATGAAGAAAGATCTAAATAGATGTTGAGATATTCTATGTTCATGAATAGGAAGACTGAATATTATTAAGATGCCAGTTCTTCCCAACTTCATCTGTAGATACAAAACAACCTCAATCAAAGTCCCAGCAAATTATTTTGTGGCTATCAACAAACAGAATATAAATATATATGGAAAAGCAAAAGATGAAGAAGAACCAACAAAATACTGAAGGAGAACAAAGTTGGAAGACTGACATTTAACTTCAAGACATACTATAAAGCTATAGTAATCAAAGTCATATGGTATGGGTGAAAGAACACATAAATAGATAAAGGGAACAGAATACTGTACCCAGAAATAAGTTCACATAAATATAGCCAACTGATCTTCAGCTGACTATAGAATAATGGCAATTAAACAGAGAAAGGATGGTTTTTTTTTTTTTTTTTTTTTAGCAAATAGTGCTATAACAACTGCAGATCCACATGTGAAAAAATGAATCTAGACAAAAACTTTATACTTTTCACAAACATTACGTTCAAATGGATCACAGACTTTAGTGTAATTCACAAAATATAAAATTCTAAATAGGAGAATATCTAAGTGACCTCGAATTTGACAATGAGATTTTATATGCAACACCAAAAACATGATCCATGAAAAATTGATAATTTGGACCTCATTAAAATTAAACTTCTGCTCTGTGAAGGACATGCCTAAGGGAAATAAAAACAAGCCAGAGAGTGGGAGAAAATATTTACAAAACAATTATCTGGTAAGAGATTGACATTTAAACTCAACATAAGAAAAAAAAAATACTTACAAAATGGAGAAAATATCTTAACAGAGACCTCACCAAAGAAGAGAAACAGTTGGAAAAGAAGCACATGAAAAGATGCTTCATGACATATATTATTAGGGAAATTCAAATTAAAACAGCAATGATATACCACTAAACAACTGTTAACTATTAATTTTAGAATGGCTAAAATTCAAGACACTGATAATGCAAAATGCTGACAATGGTGCAGAGCAACAGGAACCCTCATTTATTGCTTGTGGGAATGTATAATGTTACAGTCATTTTGGAAAACAATTTGGCAGCTTTCACAGAGCTAAACATAGGCTTATTAAATGATCCAGAAATAATACTCCTAGGTATTTTCCCATATGAGTTGAAAACATGTTCACACAAATATTTGTAACAGTTTTATTCACAATTGCCAAAACAGGAAACAATGAAGTTATCCTTTGCTAATTAAATTCAGAAGCAGGCTGGGCACGGTGGTTCATGCTTGTAATTCCAGCACTTTGGGAGGCTGAGGCGGGCAGATTGCTTGAGCCCAGGAGTTCAAGATCAGACTGGGCAACACGATGGAACCCTATCTATACAAAAAATAAAAAAGTATCTGGGTGTGGTGGCACATGCCTGTAGTCCCAAATACTTGGGAGACCGAGGTAGGAGGATCACCCAAGCCAGAAAATGTTGGGGCTACAGTAAGCCATGACTGTGCCAGTAAACTCCAACCTGGGTGACTCCAACCTGTCTCGAAATAAATAACTAAATAAATTCACAAGCAAAATGAGATACATCTATAAAACTAAATACTGATAGTCAATAAAAACAAATAAGTTATTATATCAAGCCATAAAAAAAAATAGAGGAACCTATGCAACTTGAACATTGCTATATGAGAGAAGCCAGTCTGAAAAGGCTGCATACTATATGATTGCAATTATATGACACTGTAGAAAATGTCATATAGTTGCACATGGAAAAGGCAAAACTATAGAGACAGTTAAAAGATCAGTAATTGTCAGGGGTTCAAGGGAGAGAAAAGGTGAATGAATGGTAAGGAACATAGGCTTTTTTATTTTAATATTTAATTTTGTGGGTACAAAGTAAGAGTACTTGTGGGGTACATGAAATATTTTGATAAGGAATGCAATGCATAATAATCACATCATTGAAAATGTACTATTTCTCTTCTCAAGCTTTTATCCTTTGTTTTACAAATGATCTAATTACACTTCTTTAGTTATTTTAAAACATACAATTGAATTATTGACTATAGTCATCCTGCTGTGCTATCAAATACTAGCATTATTCACTCTTTCTTACTATTTTTTGTACCCATTAACCATCCTCACATATCCCTAAACCCTTAGCTACCTTTCAAAGTCTCTGATAACTATCCTTCTATTCTGTATGTCTGTGAGTTCAATTGTTTTGATTTTGGGATCCCACAAATAAGTGAGAACATGCGATGTTTGTTTTCTGTGTCTGGCTTATTTTACTTAACATAATGACCTCCAGTTCCTTCCACATTATGCCAAATAATATGATCTCATTCTTGTTTGTGACTGAATAGTACTCCATTCTGTATGAGTACCACGTTTTCTTTATCCATTCATCTGTTGATAGACACTTAGGTTTCTTCCAAATCTTGACTGTGGTGAACAGTACTGGGATAAACATGGGATGCAGGTATCCTTCAATGTATTATTTCCTTTCTTTTGGATATATACCCAACTGTAGGATTGCCAGATCATATGGTAGCTCTCTATTTTATGTTTTTTCAGGAATCTCCAAACTGTTCTCCATAATGGTTATACTAATTTACATTCTCATCAACAGTGTGTTCGAGGGTTCCCTTTTCTCCACATCCTTGCCAGCATTTGTTATTGCCTGCCCCTTCCCTTTCCTTCTCTTTCCTTTCTTTTTTGTTCTGTCTCCCAGGCTGGAGAGCAGTAGTGCGATCTGGGCTCACTGTAAGCTCCTCCTCCTGGGTTCACGCCATTCTCCTGCCTCAGCTTCCGGAGCAGCTGGGACTACAGGCGCCCGCCACCACGCCCGGCTAATTTTTTGTACTTTTAGTAGAGATGGGGTTTCACCGTGTTAGCCAGGATGGTCTCGATCTCCTGACCTGGTGATCCGCTCGCCTCGGCCTCCCAAAATGCTGGGATTACAGGCGTAAGCCACCACACCCACCTTATTGCCTGCCTTTTGACTATGAGCCATTTAAACTGTGGTGAGATGATACCTCAGTGTAGTTTGAGTTGCATTTCTTTGATGTTCAATAATGTTGGCCAGCTTTTTATATACCTGTTTCCCATTTGTATATCTCCTTTTGAGAAATGTCTACTCAAACACTTTTCAGGTTACTTAATTCGATTATGAGATTTTTTTCCTGTAGTTGTTTGAGCTCCCTGTATATTCTGGTTATTAATCCCTTGTCAGATGGGTAGTTTGCAAATATTTTCTCCCACTTTGTACGTTGTCTTTTCACTTTTCTGATTGTTTCCTTTGCTAAACAATCAAGTTAAATGCAAAAGCATTTTAACTTGATGTGATTCCATTTGTCCGTTTTTGTTTTGATTGCCTGTGCTTTTGGGGTATTACTTAAGAAATCTTTGCTTAGACTACTGTTCTGGAGAGCTTCTCCAATGTTTTCTTGCAGTAGTTTTATAGTTTGAGGTCTTAAATTTAAGTCTTTATTTTGATTTTTTTTTTTATGTGGTGAGAGATGTCTAGTTTCATTCCTGGGTATATGAGTATGCAGTTTCCCAGTACTGTTTATTGAAGAGACTGTCTTTTCCCCAATGTGTATTCTCGGCACCTTTATCAAAAATAGATTTATTTTTGGCATGTGGGTTTGTTTATGGGTTCTCCATTCTGTTACATTGGCCAGTATGTTTGTTTTTATGCCAGTACCATGGCATTTTGATTCTCTAGCTCTGCAGTATAATTTGATGTCAGGTCATGTGATTCCTCTAGTTTTGTTCTTTTGCTTAGGGTAGCTTTGTCCATTCTGAGTATTTTATGGTTCCATATAAATTTTAGGATGGTTTTTCCTATTTCTATGAAGAATATTATGAATATTTTGACAGGGATGGCATTAAATCTGCCTATCGTTGTGGTCAGTATGGACATTTTAACATTACTGAATCTTCTAATCTATGAACATGAAATATCTTTCCATTTTTTCTTGTCCTCTTCAATATCTTTCATCAGGGTTCTATAGTTTTCATTGTACAGATCTTTTACTTCTTTGGTTAAGTTACTTCCTAGGTAATTAAGTTTATGTGTGGCTCTTGTAAATGGGATTGCTTTTTAAATGTATTATTCATATTGTGCACTGTTGACATATAGAAATACTGCTGATTTTTGTATGTTGATTTTGTATCCTGCAACATTACTGAATTAGTTTATTAGTTCCAATAGTTTTCTTGTGGAATCCTCAGGTTATTTTATATGTGAGACCATATCATTGGCAAACAAGAATAATTTGACTTTTTCCTTTTCAATTTGGATGTCTTTTATTTCTTTCTCTTGTTTGATTGCTCTAGCTAGGATTTTCAGTACTATGTTGAATAACAGTGGTTAAATGGTCATTCTTGTTGTGTTCCAGCTCTTAGAGAAAAGGCTTTCCGCTTTTCCCCATTCACTATGATACTAGCTGTGGGCTAATATATGGCTTCAATTATGTTGGGGTATGTTCCTCTCATACCCGTGTTTTTGAGAGTTTTTATTATGGAAGGGTGTTGAATTCTATCAAATGCTTTTTCAGCATCAATCAAAATGATTATATAGTTTATTGTTCATTCTGTTGATATATCACATTGATTGATTTGCATATCTTGAATCATCCTTGTATCCCAGAGATAAAGCCCATGTGGGCACGATGAAAAATATTTTTAACTTATTGTTGAATTCACCTTGGAATCATTTTGTTGAGTTTTTTTTTTTTTTTTTTTCTGAGACAGAGTCTCACTCTGTCACCCAGGCTGGAGTGCAGTGGCGTGATGTCAGCTCACTGCAAGCTCCGCCCCCTGGGTTCATGCCATTCTCCTGCCTCAGCCTCCCAAGTAGCTGGGATAACAGGTGCCTGCCACCACACCTGGCTAATTTTTTGTATTTTCAGTAGGGACGGGGTTTCACCGTGTTAGCCAGGATGGTCTCAGTCTCCTGACCTTATGATCTGCCTGCCTCGGCCTCCAAAGTGCTGGGATTACTTTGTCGAGATTTTTGCATCAGTATTCATAAGATAGATTGGCCTGTAGTTTCTTTTTTCGATGTGTCTTTATCTGGTTTTGGCCTCAGGGCAATACTGGCGTCATAGAATGAGTTTCAAAGTATTTTCTCCTCTATTTTTTTCATATAGTTTGAGGACGATTGTTATTAGTTCTTCTGTAAATGTTTGGTAGAATTTAGCAGTAAAGTCATTGAGTTCAGGGCTTTTCTTTGGGAGACTTTTTGTTATGTCTTCAATCTTGTTAATTGTTATGGTCTGTTCAGGTTTTGTGTTTTTTCATGGTTCAGTCTTGGGAGATCGTATGTGTCTAGGAATTAATCCTTTTCTTCTAGATTTTCCAGTTTTTTGACATACAGTTGCTCATAGTAGCCACTAATGATCCTTTGAATTTCTGCAGTATTGTAATGTCTTTTATTAAATCTGATTTTATTTGTTTGAATGTCTTTTTTTTCTTAGTCTGGTTAAAGGTTTGTCATTTTTGATTAACTTTAAAAAAACAACTTTTCATTTCATTGAACTTTGTATTGTTTGCTTCATTTAAAATCATTTATTTGAGATGATCTTTATTTTTTCTCTAATTTTGAGTATAATTTGCTCTTGCCTTTCTAATTAAGGTGCATCCTCAAGTTATTTATTAGAAGTTTTTCTTTTATGATGTTGGCACTTGTAGCTGTAAAATTGTTATTTGCTGATTCAATACTTGGATCATTATATAGTGACCTACTTTGTCTCTTTGTATAGTTTTTGTCTTAAAATCTGTTTTGTCTAATATAAATATAGCTGCTCCTGGTCATTTTTTATTTAAATTGATATGGAATATCTATTTCCATCTCTTCAGTTTGTTCCTTCGAGGCAACAGATAATTCAGTCTTTTTTTTAAATCCATTCAGCCAGTCTATGTATTTCCACTGGAGATTTTAGTCCATTTATATATGTTATCATTGATAGGTAAGGACATACTCTTGCCATTTTGTTATTTGCTGTTGGGTTGTTTTGTGGTCTTCTCTTCCTTTTTTTCTTTCCTTCCTGTCTTCTTTTTAGTGAAGGTAGTTTTCTCTGGTGATATGAGTTTCTTGCTAATAATTTTTAGTTTATACATTGTATAATTTTTGGTTTCAGGTTAGCAGGAGGCTTGCAAATACTGTCTTATAACTCTTTGTTTTAAGCTGATAAAAACTTAACACCGTTTGTATAAACAAACAAATAAGCAAAATGAAAACTAATAAAAACTCTCTGCTTTAACTTCACCACCACCCCCACCTGTTAACATTTTGTTGTTTCTATTTATATATTTATATCTTTTCTTTTCTTTTCTTTTCTTTTTTTTTTGAAACAGGATATCACTTTGTTACCCAGGCTGGAGTGCAGTGGCATGATCTCAGCTCACTGCAGCCTCGAACTCCAGAGCCCAGTTGATCCTCCTGCCTCAGCCCTCCAAGTAGCTGGGAGTACAAGTATGTACCACCACACCCAGCTAATTGTTTTGTATTTTTTGTAGATATGAAGATAACTATTTTGCCCAGGCTGATCTTGAACTCCTGAACTCAAGTGATCCACCCACCATGGCCTCAAGTGCTAGGATTACAGGTCTGAGCAACTGGAACTGGCCTGATTCTATTTATATCTTATCGTACTGTCTATTTCTTGTAAAGTGGTTGTAGTCCTTTTGTAACTTTTATTTTGGTTTGGGGGATACATGTGAAGGTTTGTTATATACAAACTCATGTCACAGGGATTTGTTGTACAGATTATTTCATCACCCAGAAATTAAGCCCAGCACCCAATAGTTACCTTTTCTTCTTCTCTCCCTCCTCCCACCCTCCACCCTCAAGTAGACTCCAATGTCTTTTTCTTCCTTTTCTGTATTTATAAGTACTCATCATTTAGTTTCCAATTATAAGTGAGAACATGCAGTATTTGGTGTTCTGTTTCTGCATTAGTTGGCTGAGGATAAGAGCCTCTAGCTCCATCCATGTTCCCTCAAAAGACATAATCTCATCCTTTTTTTGTGGCTTCATAGTATTCCACAGTGTATATGTACCACAGTTTCTTTATCCAGTTGGTTATTGATGGGCATTTAGAATGATTCCATGTCTTTGCTATTGTGAATAGTGCTGCAATGAACGTTCACATGCTTATTTTTTTATGCCAGAATAATTTATATTCCTCTGGCAAGATACCCAGTAATGGGATTACTGGGTCTAATGGTAATTGTGCTTTTAGCTCTTTGAGGAATCACCATACTGCTTTCAACAACAGCTGAATAATTTACACTTCCACCAACAGTGTATAAGCATTCCTTTTCCTCCACAACTTTGTCATGTCTGTTATTTTTTATCTTTTAATAATAGCCATTCTGACTGGTGTGAGATGGTGTTTTATTGTGGTTTTGATTTCCATTTCTCTAATGATCAGTGATATTGAGCTTTTTAAAATATGCTTTTCGGCCTCATGTATGTCTTCTTTTGAAAGGTATCTGTTCATGTCCTTTGCATACTTTTTAATGGAGTTGTTTGTTTTTCTCTTGTAAATTTATTTTAGTTACTTATATAATGCTGAATATTAGACTTTTGTCAGATGCATAGTTTGCAGAAGTTTTCTCCAGTTCTATAGGTTGTCTGTTTATTCTGTTGATAGTATATTTTGCTGGGTGCGGAAGTTCTTAAGTTTAATTAGATCCCACTTGTGAATTTTTGCTTTTGTTGAAATTGCTTTTGGTCTTGGTTATTAAATCTTTGTCTGTTCCTGTGTCCACGATGGTATTACCTAGTTGTCCTACAGGGTTTTTGTAGTTTTGGGTTTTATATTTAAGGCTTTTATTCATCGTGAATTGATTTTTGTTTATAGTGAAAGAAAGGGTTCCAGCTTCAGTCTTCTGCATATTGGTAGCTAGCCAGTTATCTCAGCAACATTTATTAAATATGGAGTCTTTTCTCCATTTCTTGTTTTTGTCAGCTTTGTCAAAAAAAAAAAAAATAAAAAAAAAAAGCCAACCAAAACTTTAGTCGTAGTTGTGCAGCCTTATTTCTGGGATCTCTATTCTGTTTTATTGAAATTCAAAGCACCAAATGCCTACATCAAAAAATTAGAAAGATCTCAAGTTAACAATCTAACATTACAATTGAAAGAATTACAGAAGGGAGGATAAATCAATCCGACAGCTAGCAGAAGATAAGAAATAAACAAAGTCAGAGCTGAACTGAAGGAAATGGAAACACAAAAAAATTCTAACGATCAATAAATCCAAGAGTTGGTTTCTTGAAAAAATTAATAAGATAGGCCACTAGCCAGACTAATAGAGAAAAAAAGAGAGAAGATCTACATAAACACAATTAGAAATGATGAAGGAAATGTTACTACTGACCCCACAGAAGTAGAGCTAACCATCAGAAACTACTATATTGACAACTCTATGCACACAAACTAGAAAACCTAGAAGAGATGGATAAATTTCCGGACACATACACCCTCCCAAGATTGAACCTGAAAGAAATTGATTTCCTGAACAGACCAATAATGAGCTCCAAAATTCAATCAGTAATAAACAGCCTACCAAACAAAAAGAGCCCAGGACCTGATGGATTCACAACCAAATTCTGTGAGATATACAAAGAAGAGCTGGTACCATTCCTACTGAAACTATTCCAAAAAATTAAGGAGAAAGGACTTCTCCCTAACTCATTCTATGAGACCAGCATCATCCTGATACCAAAACCTGGCAGAGACACAGCAGAAAAAGAAAACTTCAGGCCTTATCTTTGATGAACAAGGCTTCATCCCTGGGATGCAGGGATGAAGAGGTTGCATCAACCTCTGCAAATCAATAAATCAATTCATTATATAAACAGAACTAAGGACAAAAACCACATGATTATCTTAATAGATGCAGAAAAGACTTTTGATAAAATTTAACCCTGCTTCACATTAAAAATTCTCAACATACTAGGCATTGAATGAAGATATCTCTAAATAATACCAGCCATCTATGATAAACCCACAGCCAACATTATACTAAAGGAGCAAAATATGGAAGCATTCCCCTTGAAACCAGCATAAGAAAACAATACCTTCTCTCACCCACTCCTATTCAATCTACTATTGGAAGTCCTAGCCAGATAAATTAGGCAAAAGAAAAAAGTAAAGGTCATCCAAATGAAAAGAAAAGTCAAACTATCTCTGTTTATAGGTGACATGACTCTATATCTAGAGAACCCCATAGTCTTGGCCCAAAAACTCCTTCAGCTGATAAACAACTTCAGCAAAGTTTCAGGATATAACATCAAAGCACGAAAATCACTAGCATTCCTATATAGCAACAACAACCAAGCTGAGAGGCAAATCGCAAATGAACTCTCATTCAAACTTACCACAAAGAGAATAAAATACCTAGGAATAAAGCTAACTATGGAGCCAAAAGATCTCTACAATGAGAATTACTAAATACTGCACAAAGAAATTAGAGATGACCCAAACAAATGGAAAAAATATCTCACTCATACTCATGGATAGGATGAATCAATATCATTAAAATGGCCATGTTGCCCACAGCAATTTACAGATTCAATGCTATTCCTATCAAACTACCAAGAACATTCTTCACAGAATCAGAAAGAAACAGTTTTAAAATTCATATGGAGCTAAAAGAGAGCTGGAATAGCCAAGGCTATCCTAAGCAAAAAGCAAAGCTGGAAGCATCATGTTACCTGACTTTAAACTATACTACAGGGATACAATAACCAAAACAGCATGGTACTGTTACCAAAAAAAAAAAAGTTACTTTTTTTATTGTTTCATAATTTAGTCTTTTTACTTAAAAGAAGAGTATTTTATACATCACAGTTACAGTGTTATAATATTCTGTGTTTTTTTGTGTACTTACTATTACCTGCTAGTTTTGTTCCTTCAGATGATTTTTCTTTTTCTTTCTTTTTTTCTTTTTTTTTGAGATGGAGTCTTACTCTGTCACCCAGGCTGGAGTGCAGCAATGCCATCTTGGCTCACTACAACCTCCACTTCCTGGGTTCTAGTGATTCTCCTGCCTCAGCCTCCCGAGTAGCTGGGACTACAGGTGACTGGATAATTTTTGTATTTTTAGTAGAGGTGGGGTTTCACCATATTGGCCATGCTGGTCTCAAATGCCTGACCTCGTGATCCACCTTCCTGAGCCTTCCAAAGTGTTGGGATTACAGGCATGAGCCACTGCACCCAGCCCAGATGATTTCTTATTGCATATTAACATCGTGTTTTTTTTTTTTTTTTCTGATAGAAGTACTCTCTTCAGCATTTCTTGAAGGACAATTCTGATGTTGAATTGTTTTGTTTTTCTGGGAAAGTCTTTATTTCTCCTTCATGTTGATTGGATATTTTCACTGCATATACTATTCTAGGGTAAAAAGTTTTTTCTTCAACACTTTAAATATGTCATATCACTCTCTCCTGGCCTATAAGATTTCCATTGAACACTCTGTTGGTAGACATATTAGAGCTCCATTATATGTCATTTGTTTCTTTTCTCTTGTGGCTTTTAGGGTCCTTTCATTATCCTTGATCTTTGGGAGTTTGATTATTAAATACCTTGAGGTAGTCTTATTTAGGTTAAATCTGCTTGGTATTCTATAACCTTTTTATACTTGTATATTAATATTTTTGTTTAGGTTTGTGAAGTTTTCTGTTATTATCCTGCTGAATAAGCTTTCTACCTCTTTCTCTACCTCCTATTTAAGGCCAGTTACTCATAGATTTGCTCTGTTGCAGCTATTTTCTACATCCTGTAGGTGTGCTTTATTGTTTTATTTTATTTTATTTTTTGTCTTCTCTGACTATGTATTTTCAAATAGCCTGAGTCAAGCTCACTAATTCTTTGTTCTGCTTGATTAATTCTGCTCTTAAAACAGAATTAAAACTGAACAAAGTCTGATGCATTGTTCAGTATGCCAGTTGCATTTTTCAGCTCCAAACTTTTTGCTTGACTTTTTGTAATTGTATCAGTCTTTTTGTTACATTTACCTGTTAGAATTCTGAATTTCTTCTTTGTGTTTTCTTGAATGTCTTTGATTTTGCTCAAAAAACAAAACAAAACAAAACAAAACCCACTATTTTGATTTATCTTTCTGAAGGATTACATATCTCTGTTTCCCCAGGATTGGTTTCTGATGCTTTATTTGGTTCATCTGCTGAGGTCATGTTTTCCTGGAATGTATTGAGACTTTTAAATGTTTGTCTGTGTATAAACATTAAAGAGTTAGGTAGTTATTGTAGTCTTTATCATCTGGGCTTGTTTGTACCCATCCTTCTCAGGAAGGCTTTCCAGATATTTGAAAAGACTTAGGTGTTGTGATATAAGCTTTTTCTATTTTAAGGAGAACCCTAAGCCAATTAACACTGTGGTCCTTGCGACTCATAGAGGTACCACCTTGATGGTCTTGGACAAGATCTGACTGAATTCCCTGGATTACCAGGCAGAGACTTTTGCTTTCTTCCCTTATTTTCTTCCAAACAAATCGAAAGAGACCCTGTTTTAGAGAAAGTAAGGGAACAGACCTCCTGGGGCTGAGGGTAGAGTGACACAAGCATCTCTGTGGCCACCACTAATAGGACTGTACTTGGTCAGACCTGAATTAGCATCTCACCCAGTGGCTACTATAACCACTCCCTGGCTACTGTCTATGTTTTCTCAAGTCCATGGGGCTCTACAATCAGAAGGTGGCAGAGCCAACCAGGTCTTTGTCTTTCGCTTCAGAGTGGTGACTTCGTCAAGGCCCCATATAGGTCCAGAGGTGATTTCCAGAACCCAGGGACTAGAGTCAAAAACCTTAGAAGTCTACCTCACATTCTACTGTACTGTGGGAAGTGGCACTCATACCACAAAACACAATCTTTCTCACTCTTCCTTCTCCTTTCCAAAGACAGAAGAGCCTCACCCTATGACCATCACACCACACAGCTATGGGGATTATTGGCAGACTACTGCCAATGTTCTTTTAAGGCCCAAGAGCTCTTCTGTCCACTTGTGGTGAATGCTATCTGGCTTAGAACTCTCCCTCAGGGCAATGGGCTCCCCTGTATACCGAGGAAGGTTCATAAATGTCATCCAGGAGCTAAATCCTGGAATTGGGAACCTCAAGAGCCTACTTAGTTTTCCACGCTCTTGCAGCCAAGCTGGTACCTAAGGTGCAAGACAAACTCCCCTTGCTTTTCTCTCCACTCTTTGGAAGCAGAAGGAGTCTTGCCCCATAGTCGCTACAGCTGATAATGTACTGAGTCTCACCTGAAGCCAGCAAGTCTCAGAATTTCACCCAAGGCCCTGCAGTATCTGTGTATTGCTGCTGGTTATTCAGGGCCCAAGGACTCTTTGGTTAGAGGTGATGAATCCTACCATGATTGGGTTCTTCCCTTCAAGCGACTGGTTTCCCTTCTGGCCCAGGGTATGTCTTGAAATATCATCCAGAAGCTTAGACCTGGTAGGGGGGCCTTACTACTCTGCCCAGTGCCCTATTCTGCTGTAGCTGAGCTGGTATCTGAGAAGCAAGATAAAGTTCTCCCCTCTCTTCCCTCTGCTTTCCTCAACTGGAAGGAATGGATCCTTTTTGGAGGTGAGAGCTATACAGCCTGGAACTAGGAGAGAGGTGATTCCAGCACTCCCTTAACCACCCCACTGGTGTCTCAGGAGGTACAGTCATTGTAGCTTAGATTGCCATTCAAGTTTATGAAAGGGCCCCAGAGCACTTTGGCACAAGGTAGTGAGGCATGCATGAATTCAAGTTCCCACCACTGCTATCAGTGTTTCCCCTCTGACTAGGGTTGGTTTGAAGGCTCCCTCCATGGGTGGGCATCAGCTGAGATTGGTTCTGTTTTCTTTTCTGTTGTAACAAGGCAGCACTGAGTTCAATACCTCACAGTCACTGCGCCCTCTCTCTTCCCAGCACGCAGAAACACACTCCACGCCATACTGCTGCTACCAGGGGATGGAGGAGCGGTAGCACTGCCAACTCAAGACAGTTTATCCTACCTCTTCAGTGTCTCTTTCAGTGACAATGAGTTATAACCAGGTGCCACAAGTACTCATTTGATTTTTGGTTCTTATAAAGGTGCTTGTTTTGTGTAGACAGTTATTAAACTGGTGTTGTGGGAGGGATGATTGGTGGAGGCTTCTATTCTGCCATCTTGCTCCCTAGTATATTTCAGCATAGGGGTTTTTATTCTGCATGACGTTCTTCCTAGTGGATACATGACTTTTATTTGTCAAATCCCACAGGAATGTACAATGCTAGAAAGTAAACCCTAATGTAAAGCTTGAACTTTAGTGAATAATATTGTTTCATCATATTGAATAATATGTTGAATATTGTGAATAATATTGAATAATTATTCATAGTGAGTGATTATTGTTTCATCAATTGTAGCAAATGTATCACAGTCATGGAATATATTAATAATTGGGTAAACTGGCAGTGGGGGCAGCAGAAGAGATGGGGGAGGACGTATATGAGAATTCTCTGTACTTTCTGCTCAATTTTTCTGTCAACCTGAAACAGCTCTAAAAATAAAGTCTATCTTAAAAAGAAAATGCCTTATCTTAAATGATCCTCTGACAATCTTTAGCAAATAAGGTTTATTCTATCATATTACAGATGACGATACTGAACTGAAGCTCACATATTAGTAACAGAAGAAAAAAGGGAACTTCTGATTTACACTGAGGTACCCATTTGAGCTATTACCTCTCACCATCTAGTAAAGGATAAAAGCCTAATATTATATGGTCAGGCATGTCCACAGACTCTAGAGCTGTTTTGTCCAATACAGTAATGACTAGACACATCTTTATGGCCTGCCCTAAGTTGTTATCAGAATGTGGAGGTTAGAAAAGTCCCTTAGGAACATAATCGAGAGGAAGAATCTTATCATAGAAGAGACAAAAACATAGAGACAGGACACTAGCTACAAAATTCTTAGGATTAAGGGCATTTGTAACTTTCCCACTATGCTGTTTCTATTACCCTTTTAGTTGCAATATTTCTTAGGTCTGAAAATGAATTAAATTTTTCTACAGTACTCATTAAAGATACATATTCCTGGGCTCCCAGTGAAGTACTAACATAGTTTTGTTCTATATGGACAGATTCTAGGAACCTGTAATCTTAACATGTTCCTTAGCTAATTCTTTCATATAATTTTAAAATTTTCTCTTTTAGCTGGAAAAAAATCCTTAAAATAAAACGTGCACATTTTTTATTAGTCATTTTGGTGATGGGGAGGGTGACCAAGACACCAATGACTCTAGTAGATGATGGAATATTTAATAAAAAGGAAAAGTCCTGGGTCCTTAAAATCTGCTGAAATGAAAGAGAAAGATTCTTTGTGTGGTTGTGAGGATGAGTGGGGATACATAAACAAGATTGAGACAAAAGGGAAAAGCTTTTGGGAGCTGTGTAATAACACATTAATACAATAATATATTGAGTATTAATGCAGGATATGTGGAATAATACGTTCCATTGCATTTCCCAATAGCATCTGTAAGGGAAAAAAAACAGAAAGAGCTGCGTTTTATTATTATTATTATTATTGCTCTGCCTCTTCAAATTCAGGTGATAATGGCCCAATCATTTGACCTCACTACATGTCAACTTCTTCAAATGTAAAATGAGTATGAGAAGAACTTCTTTACCTCACTAGGTTAGGGCTTTCCTGCCTCACAAGTTTAGGTTAGATAATTGGTGGGGTACCACATTAAAAATGTAAAGCAATACCTGAATATAAGCTCTCACAATAATGTCAGAGCTAAAATAATGCCTTGGGGTAGGAAATGGCAGACAGCAGCAGGATTTTAAAAAGGGTGGAGAATGAATTATCAGCATTTTCTCTCTTCTTTCATACTAGCATCTTGGGCTTTTTTGATGACTTTGTACTTAATAGCCATATTAGAGGGAATCAAATTATGTCTCTAATTACCTTAAACTTAATAACAAAATCAAATCATCTGCCTCCATTTCGAATTACCATTTATTTGCAAAGCAATGACTCTGAAGTGTCACAATGCCTTCAGTACAATGGGGTAAATGAAGCCTGGAGAAGGCATCCTAGGATGTTACTTTTTGTTCCATACTTTCCATGGGTCTGGAGCTTTCTAAGAGAATTAAATAGAAAGCATCGATTCAGCACTTCCACGTCACAAAAATGGGGATTTTGTCTAAATGGCCCATGAAGCTGTTTCACATTAAATGCTCTCTTGTGTAGAATCTTTGTTAGAGGAAACATTATGGGACCATTTACATAGCAATTATTTCTAGTCAGGTGTAAACAGTAACCTCATCTACTTTAGGAAACTGTTATAAAGTTCACTTAGTCTCCCATCTTCTTTCATGTGTCACTACACTTCCACATGCATGTTGTCTGGCAGAGTCAATATCTTGATACCTTGTATTGATAAGCTCTTAGAGGATCACAACTGTCTTGGAAGGGAAAAAATAGAGTGTTTCTAGAAAAGCCTGCTAGAATTTGAGGGAATTTGCTCATGATGAGTCAGGTAGCGTTCTCAAATATTTCACATGAGTACTGACATTCATCCTTTCTGGGGTTCCTGGCAGATATTGACTATTTGTATGGAATTCTTTCTCACTGAATGAAGCAAGTCCTCAGAGTCCTTCTCAAGACTAGACTCTACTTATAAACTAGCAGTTAATCAGAGCTGGCATAAGAGGTAAAATTGTTTGATAATTTTGGATATGGAAATCTCACAGACTTTAAAAATCCAAGCAAACTTCTTGTAAACAATGGCTTTGAATACCTAAATAATGACTCTTATTCCTAAAATGAGGTAATAATATCTACAGTAAAAGGTTTTTGTGAGGAATTAATGAGTGCACATACATACATGTACACACATGCACACACATAATTGTGCTCAGACATACAGCCAAGTATAATAGTAGGCACTCTGATGTTATTTCACATGCTATATATATCGGCAGAACTGTCTGCTTCCCGTATGATCACTTGGAAAGATGAGGCCCAGCCAATAGCCTGATTTGTCCTCTAAAAGTTCCCAGCATACTCAGTAAAATCAGATCCTGGCATCAGTAACTGTGGTAGTTGCCAAAAGCAGTCTTAGGTATTAAGATATTATCCATCTTATTTAAGAATAAAAAATAGCTGGGCATGGTGGCTTGTGCCTGGAGTCCCAGCTACTTGGGAGGCTAGATGAGAGGATTGCCTGAGCCCAGGAGTTTGAGGCCAGCCTGGGCAACATTAAGAGGCTTCTCTCTCACTCTCTCTCTCTGTCCTCCTATTTCCTACCCCAAAGTGTTATTTTACTCCTGACATTATTATGATTGTGATAGCTTATATTCAGTTGTCACTTTATATTTGTTAATGTAATATTCTACCAACTGTCTAACCTAAACTTGGTATTAGTCTAACCCAATGAGAGAGTGAGAAAGAGGCAAATGACTTAATTACCAGATCCCAAAAGAAAGGAAAAATAACGTAGCAGATAAAATCCAGTATTTATAGAACCATTTACACACCATGAGAAAATTTGAGACAAATCCAGAATGTAGGAAATTCAACATGACAGCTGTCCTGAATGCTTCCCAAAATCAATATTGTAAGTAAAAAAAAAAAAAAGAAAAAGAAAACAAAGAGTGGAAATTGGTCTTCCAAAGAGATTAAGGAGATATACAACTCTAATGGAATGTGTGAAACATAACTGAATTTTAATTCAAAAAACAACTATTAGGATATATTTTCAAAAGCAACTGGGAAAATTTGGAGATGAACCAGATGTTAGTAAGTCTGTATTTCCTTATTTCCTTGGGTCTAATACTAGTGTTATAATTGTGTTTGGGAGAATACCCTAGTATTTAGAGATGAAATGTCATTATACCTGAAACTGATTTTCGGATTATTCAGCAGAAATACACACAACACCTCCCTGAAAACAAAACAATGAAACACACAAGTACTACATTATATAGAAAAATGTTAATAGTAGTTGATAAGTGGTGGATATATGAATGTTCATTGTATTACTCTTTCAACTTCTCTATATGTTCAAAATATCTCCTAATAATAAATATTTTTAAAAATTGAAGTTGTATTGCCCCAGTTTGAATGCTGGCTTTACTTCTCATGTACATGGCCCTGGGCTGTGGACTTTACTATTTTGTACCTCATACTTGTCACCTGATATTGGAAATAATAATGGTGTCTTTCTCAGTAATTATTATAAAACCCAATGATCTAATACATGTTGTTCTTCTTAAAACAGTGCCTGAAATGTTAACTTTCACTACAGAATAGAGAAAGGCTGAAGGAAGTGCTGATCTCAAGTAGAAAAGTGGACAGAGAACATTGCAAATATCACAGCTTCTCCTTCTTCTCTATCTTGTCCATCCCAAATCTCAAGCAATTATGATACCCAAAACAGAACATCCACATTCTTCAAAATGAGTAAGTTATGCCTTAGTTAAATTCCGTTTCAATTACCTACTTCGTGAAGTGTCTTCCCTATCTACAGGAGACTCTAGGGATCACAGCATCGTTGCTGAGATCGGCAACCCTCTCTCCAGTCCCACACTGCCAGCTGCATTGCCTGCTCCTCGACTGCTCTGAATTTCTGTGTTCTCCTTGCTTTTGATAGCTGGAGTTGTTCATTTTGTTAAAAATCCAAGTATGTGTTTAAAATTTTGTTATTGTAGATACAACTTTTCAATATGTTTGTAAAGGGAGAATTTTCAGGATATCTCGTGTCACATTGCCAGTAATAATATCTAAGTGAGCATAAAAGGGCAGAAAATGTTCCTGTACGTCATTACTTGGGTCTGAAAAATTCTCATTATGTATGTAACCAAAGTTATTTCAGGTCCCCAAGCAGGATAAATCAAAGAACTTTTCCTTCCCCAAAAATATAAATATAAAGAAAAATGTCACTGACACTTGGAAAATGTATACTAACTTGAAAGAAGTCTTGTGTTACAGATTGGGAAATTATCAGATTATAAAACATAGGTAAAATCATGAGGTCGAATAAAATCATTGTGAAAAAAATCATCCAGAGTACAAGATAAAAATATGGGGAGAATTTGAAAAATTTCAAATTTAAGCGACAGAAACAGCAGCTACTACAGAGGTTGAAAGGAAATATTTTATAACACATGTATACATACACACATATATCGATGCACATACATATAGACACATATATATACACATGCATACACTATATTCACACAGAGTAAATTTTAATAGAAATAGGTAATTTAATTTAGTTTTGTAAGTCAAAAGAGTGCTGGGTTTTATATAGCAGGCAGACCTTAAAATTTACAAACAAAAGAGACAGTAATTAAGATAAAAATTGAGAAACGGTCATTGGATTTCATCAATAGGGAATAACTCTTATGAGATGAGTTTTAGTAGAATAACGGATAGGACTGAAAATGTAGTGGATTGATATAAGCAGAAATACAAAATAAATTGTGGAGTTCACACCTGTTCTTTCCTGTAATCCAGAAACAAACATACAAATCTTACTGTGTATCACCGTTAGATTCTCAAAAATTAATACATCCCAAACTAAATTTGCTCTGTCTCTGTCTTTTCTTCTCCCTCCAACCCCTGAAATTGCCCTTCTCCAATACTCCGTATCTCAGTTAATGTCACTACTGTACGTTCCATTTGTAATATGAAAACTGTTCAATTGAAGATGAGAGTAGATAGCGAGACTTTAACAGCTTCAAAAACACTCACTTATGCAAGTAGGGGTAGTTCTACCATTTTCTGGTTAGTACAAGCCCTCAGTTTCTGGGGGTGAAACAACTTGTGGAGGCAGAAAGGAGGGATAAGACCATTTTACAAAATTTTCAGCCTGTCATTTTGTTACACATGGCTTGTTGAAGGGATTGATTGCAATCTTTATCTCAGTTTCATAGCTGTGGAGCCAATACTTTTCCCAGATTTAGATAAGCAGTTGGGTCGTACTCCTGGGGGCTGTTTTATTTTTATCTTTCTCAGATGCTTCATAAATATTGGAGCAGAATGTATATCTATGGTCAGCTAGCTAAACGTTATTTTGCACTAGAAGTCACCCCTCTGATTTATTTCTTTTCCTCAAATACAAAGATTCCTCACACATCTTCAGGTTTCCAAATAAATTGATTAAGGTATTGATTAGGATTGCACTATTCTGTAATTTAATTTTGGAATTTGTATACCAAATACACTGATGATGTCATTAAAGAAAGTATCAACTCAATCAACTTGTTCAAAGCCAAGATGTGATGTAACTCTTTTAGTGGTAATAGGATAAGCAAATATATACAGTCAATTGCATAAAGGGGAAGAAAGTACAATGGAATCAAGAAAAGGATGTAGTTTCCAGGTCCCCCCATAAGTGTGTAGAGTTGTGACTGATTTCCTCTGGCAAAGTGGACGTTCTACCAGTTTTCCCTTCCTGACCACTTTCCACTTTACTTCCTGACCCTTCTGGTGAGTACCTGCCTTTCTGCTTGGCAAATGTAACAAATAGTTTCACAGCAACCCAGCTTATCCCTCAGTGTTCCCAGGGAGACGGGGCAGGGCAGGTCAATTTTGTAGAAGCACCCTCAGCAGCCCAAGCTCCAGTCGTTGAGAGATCCATTGAAAAACAAAAATGGGCTGGGTGAAGTGCCTTATGCCTGTAATCCCAGTGGTTTGGAAGGCCTACACAGGAGGATCACTTGAGGCCAGCAGTTCAGCCAGGAGTTCAAGACCAGACTGGACAACAGAGCAAGACCCTTATTTGAGAGGGGGAGAGAGAGAGAGAGAGAATAAGAGAGATCCAGTTAAAAATATTCCTCTTCAGAAAATGTCTTTCTATTTGTTCATATCTTCTTTCAACTCTTTCCTTAAAAGTGGTTTGTTTCTGCAATCCCATAGACTGTATATTTCTTACTATAATTATAACTAGGGAATTTATGGTTTTGTAGCAAGTTCAAAGAGATTCTTTTCTACATATCTTGTAATGGAATATTGATTTTGTTTATAAATGCTTATTAAATATAAATATCCTATTTCCTGTCACTATGTAACCTATAAAACTATTTAACAACCTGCTGCCCTCAGTCAAAAATCTTCCCTCTACCTGCTTTTACTGCCTCTCCTCCCTTACAACACTGGAGGTAAGGCAGGAAATAGAATAAGCAGCAAAAATGGGAAATGTTACTTGCTTAAAAAGAGGATCTAGATGGCTTCAATAATTGGATGGCAGTGGCAGTGAGTTGTTTAAAAAGAAAAATAAGGGAAAAAAAGCTTGGTGCGATTTTTTTTTTTTTTTTTTTTGAGACGG
>NW_012113141.1:16739648-16749357 GCF_000951035.1 Colobus angolensis palliatus
GCCACCTCGCCCAGCTAGTTTTTTTGTATTTTTTAGTAGAGACGGGGTTTCACTGGGTTAACCAGGATGGTCTCGATCTCCTGACCTCGTAATCCGCCCGTCTCGGCCTCCCAAAGTGCTGGGATTACAGGCTTGAGCCACCACGCCCGGCCGCTTGGTGCTATTATAATTTTTTAAGTTATGTATTTTTTTCCTCAAACTAAATTTTCCCTCACATGTTTTTTTCCTGATAGAGAGAGGAAACTTCACAAAGGTTTTATAAGATCAAAAGCTGTAATTATGTGTGTATATGTATGTGTATATATATGTAAATATAGAGTATTTCAGGGAAATAACACAAGGAACTTTTAACCATGTTTTTTCTTTTTATATTTTATTTTTAAAATATATACAAATTTTATTATATTTGTCAATTATATCTCAATAAAGCTAGAAAATGTTTTCACTTTATTTTTTAACTAATTTTAGATTTAGGAGTAGATGTGCAGGTTTATTATATAGGTAAATTACATGTTGCAGAGGTTTGATGTACAGATTATTTTATTACCCAGATAATAAGCATAGTACTTGGTAGATTTTTGATCCTGAACCTCCTCCCTCTCTCTACCGTCAAGTGTCCCCCAGTGTCTATTGTTCCTTTCCTTGTGTCACTGTGTACTCAATGTTTAGCTTCCACTTATAAGCAAGAACATGTGGCTTTTGGTTTTCTGTTTCTGTGTTAGTTCATGTAGCATAATGGCCTCCAGCTCCATCCATGTTCCTGCAAAGGACATGACATTATTCTTTTTATGGCTGTATAGCATTCCATGGTGTCTCTGTACCACATTTTCTTTATCCAGTCCACCACTGATGGACATCTAGGTTGATTCCATGTCTTTGCCATTGTGAATAGTGCTGCGATGAACATACGTAGTCAGGTATTTTTATGGTAGAATGGACAGCATGAGTGCAAGCAGCAGAAATGCTGGACACTTATAAAACCATTAGATCTCCTGAGAACTCACTCACTATCACAAGAACAGCATGGAGGAAACAACCCAATGATCCAATTACCTCCACCTGGTCCTACCCTTGACATGTGAGAATTACGGGGATTACAATTTGAAATGAGGATTTGGGTGGGGATATAGAGCCAAACTCTATCAGTTATACATATTATATACAATATGTATTATATATATAATATATAATTCACATGAAATCACTGCTGTTAATCCAAATACCTTACCAGTTGCTGAGAAGTAACAGAACAGAATATCATGGATTTTGGAGTAAAGCGGAGTTAAGCTGGATGCTTGGCTTTTCTATATTTTTAATTTTTCTGGGTATATAATAGGTGTATCTATGAGGTACATGAAATGTTTTGATACAGGCATGCAATGCCTAATAATCACATCATGGAAAACAGGTATCCATCCCCTGAAGCATTTATTCTTTGTGTTTTAAACAACCCAATTATACTCTGTAATTACTTTAAAGTGTACGATTATTATTGACTACAGTCACCCTTTTGTGTTATCAAATGGTAGGTCTTATGCATTCTTCTCATTTTTTGTACCCATTAACCATCCCCACATCCTCTTTGCCCCCCAGTACCCTTCCCAGCCTCTGGTAACCATCCTTCTATTCTCTATGTTCATGAGTTCAATTGTTTTGAATTTTAGATCCCACAAATAGGTGAGAAAATATAATGTTTGTCACTGTGCTGGCTTATTTCACTTAACCTAATGATTTCCAGTTCCATCCATGTTGTTGCAAATGACAGGATCTCATTCTTCTTTAAGGCTGAACAGTATGCAACTATTGCTCTATTAATTTAGAAAAGCTTCTTAGCCTTTCTGAGTCACAGTTTCTTCTTCTGATGAAAGACAATAATTATACAGATTTCAGACTTTCCATAGGTTGATGAAATTAAATGAAGTAATGCACAGAAAGGGCCTAGCATAGTTCCTGGTACAGAGGAGGGGTGCAATAAGGGTTAGCATTACTTACTAATTACTTACATTAGCTACCAGATGGATTATAGAATAATGATTAAGAGGATGGGTTTTGCATTAAGACTTCCTGGGTGCAAAACCCAGCTTTACTACTTAGCGTTTATGGGATAAGGTACAAATTACTCAAGTTCTCTATTTCTTTGTTTCCTCATTTGTAAAATAGGAATAATAATCATTTTTAATCTCATGAAACTGTTCTCAGAATTATTTAATTGATACTTTAGAAAGTTGAAACACTTCATAGAAGATTATGTAATAAATGTTAGTTACTATTGTGACAATAACACATATGAAGTGGATGCTGATACTTTCACCAATCTTTGTAAGTAGAAGCAATAGAAAGAAGCATGTTCTATACAGATGAGATGAAAATATCTGCACAAAAGATGGGTTTCTGATCTTGAATCTGCTGCTTAAAATCTATGAGATGTTCAAAATACTTCTCATCCCTGTACTGGTTTCCTTAGCTGTAAAATGAAAGGTTTGGGCTTGCAGCTTCAGTTATTAATGACTTTAGAAAATTCCATAGTACAGGTACTCAATACATGTTTAATTATGTTTTAAAATAGTGACTAAAATGGAAAAGTATATGCAAAGGTAATAGACATTGTTTTTTCTGATCCACTTTGTTTCGGATAGTATTGAAGGCATTTTGCATACATTTTCAAAACTTTATCTAAAAATCTAAAATATTGGAGATTATCATTCCCAGCTTTTCAAACTATGGAATTAAAAGGCATGACATTAATATTTTTCCCAAAGTAATAGACAATAAACAACAGATGTAGTATTTTTCTGTCTTAATCCAAAGATCACATTTCTATGATATCTCCCGGTAAAATGTACATTATTATGCTTTGAGAAAAGTTGATATAATTTATGAAGTATATTTGTTCTTTATTGCTGCTATAACAAATTACCACAAAGCTAGTGGTTTTGTATAGCATGAATTTATTATCTTACTGTCCTGTAACTCAGAAGTTCCAAGTTCTATAACTTTCCAATACAGGTTTCACTGAGCTAAAATGAAGGCATTGGCAGTGCTGTATTTCCTTGTGGAGGCTTTAGGGAAAAGTCAGTTTTCTTGACTCTTGTAGCTTCTAGAGGCTACCTGCATTCTTTGACTCATGGCCCTTTCCTCCATTTTCAAAATCAGAAACATTGCATTTCTGTGACTATTCTTCCGTACTAAAAGGTCCTTCTGGACATCACAGCATGGAAAGGTTATTTGATATTAAATACCCTTGTATTTAGATTGGACTCTCCAGGTAGCCCATGACAATCTCCCATTTGTCAGGTCCCTTTTGCCATTCAAAGTAACATACACAAGTTTCAGGGATTAAGACATGGATATCTTTGGCCATCACATTCTGCCTCCCACAAGCAAAGTTGACATCAAAAGCACATTCAATAAAAAGTAACATTGAAACAAAATTAAATCTTTTGCTCTGGCAAAGACATCAGTAAGAGGATAGAAAAAAAATAAAACATTTCTCTGGGAGAAAATGTTGGCAAATGACATATCCCATGAGTATTCATAGATTGAATATTTAAAGAGTTGTCAAAATCCAATCTCAAGAAAACAGGCACATTACAATATGGACAAATAGCTGAATAAATATTTTACAAAAGAAGATACACAGTGGCCAGGCATGGTGACTCCTGCCTGTAATCCTAGCACTGTGGGAGGCTGAGGCAGGTGGGTCACCTGAGGCTGGGAGTTTGAAAGCAGCCTGGCCAACATGGTGAAACCCCATCTTTACTAAAAGTACAAAAATTAGCCTGGCATGGTGGTGCATGCCTGTAATCCCAGCTACCTGGGAAGCTAAGGCACAAGAATCAGTTGAACCCAGGAGGCAGAGGTTACAGTGAGCCAAGATAACACCACTGTACTCCAGCCTGGATGACAGAGTGAGACTCTCTCAAAAAAAAACATGGATGGCACATAGCCACATAGCCTGTGAAAAGATGCTAGACATAAATAATCATTAGGGAAATGTAAATTTGATCCACACTAATATGCCATTACACACATATGAGAATAGATGAGAATAGTTATTTAAGGAATGATAACACCAATGATGACAATCATAATAATATTATGTCATTACATTATATTATTTTAATAATTATAAGCACAGGCAATACCAACAACTAGTGATGATGCTATCTGCCTGGAAATCTCATGTATTGCTGCTGGGAATGAAAAATGGTAGAGCCGGTATAGAAAGCAGTTTGGAAGTTTCTTGGAAAGTTAAATATACCATACAATCCATAACTCCTGCTCCTATGTGTTTATTTACCTTAGAAAAATAGAAGAAAAAGTTTCTAACTGTGAGGCTGAGTGTTGATGGTATGCCTCAATTTGCACACAAAGTTTCAGCAAGCATAAGACTTATTAGCTTTGGAGTTTTAAGGAAATATCTTTCTATTTATTAGTTGACCACTAAGCTAACCAAACACAGACTTCGGTGCCTATACATGACAAATATAGACTTTTGAAGAATTCATTTTTAAAAGGTGTTAAATTAAAAGCAAACAGTAATAGTAAACATGAAAAAACTGGTAGGGGAATATTTGATTTCTAGACTTGCAATTATATGGTTGAAAATTTCCATTTGCTTTGTTATTCAACAACAACAACAAAATAAGACATATGGCAAAGCAAGGAAGTATGACCTATAAATTAAGCAAAAAACAATCAGAGGGTATTGTCACTTAAGGAGACTCTGACATTGCACTTACTAGGCAAAGATCTAATGCATTAATTTAATATGTTCAAATAACTATAGGAAATTCAGGAATTTGAGAGCAGCCTGGGCAACATAGTAAGACCATATTTCTACAAATTATTTTAATTATTCTGGTGTGGTGGCATGCACCTGTAGTCCTGGGGGCTCAGGAAGCTGAGGCAGGAGGATCACTTGAGCTCAGAAGTTCAAGGTTACAATGAGCTATGATTATGTCAGTGCTCTCCAGCATGAACAATGGAGGAAAGAAAAAGAGGAAGGAAGGAAGGAAGGAGGAAGGGAGGAAGGGAGGGAGGAAGGAAGGAAGGAAGGAAGGAAGAAAGGAGGGAGAGAGGGAGGAAGGAAGGAAGGAAGGGAAAAAGAGCTCAGAGTCCTCTAGGATTCCAAAACTATACAAACATCAGATAGGAGTTTCAGAAACAGTAGAGTCTGAAGAGAGTATTTAAAGAGCAATAATAGCCAAAACCTCCTCAAATTTCATTTAATCTACACATGGAAGAATCTCAATAAATTCCAGGTAGGATAAACTCAAAAGGATACATATCTAAACATGTCATAATTAACCTGTCAAATAACAAAGACAAAGAGAGAATCCTGAAAACAACATTTTTAAGAGAGAAGAAACTGATCATGTGTAAGGAATCTACAATAGGAATAACAGCTGATTTTTTATCAGAAATTATGGAAGCCAGAAAGCAGTGGGGACAGAAAAGAGGGAATAAAGGGAGGGAGAATAAAAGACAGGAATTAAATAAATAATACTATATTCAGCAAAATTTTTATTCAAAAATAAGTGAGAAATTAAGACATTTCTATATTTTTAAAAAACTGACAGAATTCATTGCTTGCCTTATAGAGAATGCTAAGTACAGTCCTCCAGAGTCCTTCAGAACACCATTAGATAACATGAAAAAATTCAGAAGAAATAGACAAATTCCTAAAACATGTATCTATGAAAACTAATGCAAGAAGAAATGTAAAACCAAAATAGACTCATGCAAGTAAAGAAATTGAAATAGTAATGTAAAAATTCCCAAAAAACAAAGAAAACACTTTTCACAATGGAAAACCTAATCCAAAATGGTCTCCTCCATGGATTCTCCCAAATATTTAAAGAAAATTAACATCAATTCTTCACAATTTCTTACAAAATGCAGAAGAGGAGGGAATACTTCCCAACTCATTTTCTGAAGTCAGTGTTCCTTTTATTTCAAAACCAGATAATGACATGATAAGAAGAAAAAAACTACATTTATCCCTTATAGAGCTGAAAATCCTCAAAAAATACTAAAAAATAACACAAATCTAACAACATATAAAAAAGGATTATAGTCTACACACAAGTGGGATTTATTCCAGGTATGTTAAGATTGGTTCAACATATCAAATCAATACAATAAATAATAGAAAAAAGAGGAAAAACAAATGGTCATTTTAGAGGGAGAAGAAACATTTGACACAACCCAGTACTATCTCATGATTTCAAAGCAACAACAAAAACAAGCTTGGAATAGAAAGGTATTTCTTTAGCCTAACAAAGGGCATTTATGAAAAACCCACCAGTAACATCATACTTAGTAATGCAAGACTGAAATATTTCCCCCTAAGTTTAGGAACAATACAAAGATATTCACTCTCACCACTTCTATTGAACATTTTACTAAACATACTATCCAAGGCAATTAAGCAATAAAAATCATTGTCTAAATTTGAAAGAAGGAAGTAAAATTATCTCTATTCACAGATGACATAATCTTACATATAGACACCCATAAAGAATACATAAGAACAACTATCACAGCCAATAAGAGATTCTATCAAAGCTGCAGTACATTGAATCAACAAACAAAAATCATGAAATGTATTTCTAGACAGCAGCAATGAATCATCTGAAAATGAAATTAAAGAAAAACAATTCTATTTACAATAGCATCAAAAATAATAAAATACTTAAAAATAAATTTAACCAAGGAAGTTGAAGACTTGTACAATGAAAACAACAAAATATTGCTTTAAAAAAGAAAACCCAAATAAATGAAAGACATCCCATATTCATGAATTAGAAAACATCATTCAAGTTGATAATACTCTCAAGATTGATTTACATTTCACTGTTGTACGTTTTTAATTGCCTTTTTAAAAAAATTAACAACATTTTTAAAGAATTTTATGAAAATACAAGAAACATAAGATAGCCAAAACAATTTTGAACTAGAAGAAAGTTGGAGGACTCATACTTTCCAAGTTAAAAACATATTACAAAGCTACAGTAATCAAGTCAATGTGATAATGGAATAGAGATAGAAATATAAATCAGATAAAGTGAAAGACAGTTCAGAATTAAATCAATGTAACTATACCAAAGAATTTTTAACAAGATTTCCAAGATCATTAAACAGGAAAAAAATAGTCTTCTCGACAAATGGTGCTGAAACAACTGGAAGTCCACAGCAAAATCATAAAGATGGAGACCTACCTCATACTATATTCAAAATTAACTCAAAATGGATCACAGATCAATATATAAGAACTAAAATGTAAACTATAGGAATACATCATATGGATAAATATTTATGAACTTGAATTAGGCAGTGATTTCTTAAACCACAAGTGACCAAAGGAACAAATAATTAAATCAAAATTCATGAAAATTAAAAACTTTTGTACATCAAAAGACACTATCAAGAAATTAAAAGTACAAACCATAGAATAAGAGAAAATATTTGCTGATCATGTATCCAATAGAAGTCTAGAGTCTAGAATATATAAGAACTCTTACAACTCAATAACAAGATAAATCCAATTAAAAGTGAATGAAGAGCTTGAACAGAGATTTTTCCAAAGAAGATGTACAAACGGCCAATAATCACATGGACAGATGCTCAACATTATTAGTTACTAGGAAAATACAACTCAAAACTGCATTAAATACAACTATACAGCATTATAATAGTTATTAAAAAAAGATAGGATCATGTATTGGGAAAGAAGTGGAGAAATTGAAACCCTCATTGACAGTGGAAATCTAAAATAATATGACATTATGAAAACTACTTTCCCAGTTTTCCAAAAAGTTAAAGGTAGAGTTACCATAAGAATCAGCAATTCAGTCTTAAATATGTATTCAAGAGAGTTGAATACATCTATTCAAAAATTTGTATATGGGGGCGATTCCAAGATGGTCAAATGGGAACAGCTCCAGGCTACAGCTCCCAGCGTGAGCGACACAGAAGACAGGTGATTTCTGCATTTCCAACTGAGGTACTGAGTTCATCTCACTGGGGCGTGTTGGACAGTGGGTGCAGGACAGTGGGTGCAGCCCACTGAGCAAGAGCTGAAGCAGGGTGAGGCATTGCCTCACCTGTGAAGCTCAAGGAGTAAGGAAATTCCCTTTCTTAGGCAAGGGAAACTGTGACACACAGCATCTGGAAAATTGGGTCACTCCCACCCCAGTACTGCACTTTTCCAAGGGTCTTAGCAAATGGCACACCAGGAGATTATATCCTGTGCCTGGCTTGGAGGGTCCCATGCCCACGAGGTCTCCCTCATTGCTAGCACAGCAGTCCGAGATCTACCTGCAAGGTGGCAGTTAGGCTGGGGATGAGCGCCTGCCATTGATGAGGCTTGAGTAGGTAAACAAAGCCTCCCCGGGAAGATCAAACTGGGTGGAGCCCACTGCAGCTCAAGGAGGCCTGCCTGCCTCTGTAGACTCCACCTCTGGGGACAGGGGATAGCCAAACAAAAGGCAACAAAAACCTCTGCAGATTTAAATATACCTGTCTGACAGCTTTGAAGAGAGTAGTGGTTCTCCCAGCACGGAGTTTGAGATCTGAGAACTGACAGACTGCCTCCTCAAGTGGGTCCCTGAACCCTGAGTAGACTAACTGGGAGGCAACCCTGCAATAGGGGTGGACTGACACCTCACACGGCCAGGTACCTCTCTGAGACAAAGCCTTCAGAGGAATGATCAGGCAGCAACATTTGCTGTTCAGCAATATTCACTCTTCTGCAGTCTCCACTGCTGATACCCAGGCAAACAGGGTCCGGAGTGGACCTCAAGCAAAATCCAAAAGACCTGCAGCTGAGGGTCCTGACTGTTAGAAGGAAAACTAACAAACAGAAAGGACATCCACACCAAAACATCATCTGTATATCACCATCATCAAAGAGCAAGATAGATAAAACCACAAAGATGGGGAAAAAACAGAGCAGAAAAGCTGAAAATTCTAAAAATCAGAGCATGTCTCCCCATCCAAAGGAATGCAAATCCTCGCCAGCAATAGAACAAAGCTGGATGGAGAATGACTTTGATGAGTGGAGAGAAGAAGGATTCAGATGATCAAATTTCTCTGAGCTAAAGGAGGAAGTTTGAACGCATCACAAAGAAGATAAAAACCTTGATAAAAGATTTGATGAATGGCTGACTATAATAACCTATATAGAGAAGTCCTTAAATGACCTGATAGAGCTAAAAACCATGGCATGAGAACTATGTGACAAATTCACAAGCTTCAGTAACCGATTTGATCAATGGGAAGAAAGGGTATCAGTGATTGAAGATGGAATGAATGAAATTAAGCAAGAAGAGAAATTGAGAGAAAAAACAGTAAAAAGAACTGAACAAAGCCTCCAAGAAATATGGGACTATGTGAAAAGACCAAATCTACGTCTAATAAGTGTACCTGAAAGTGACGGGGAGAATGGAACCAAGTTGGAAAACACTCTTCAGGATATTATCCAGGAGAACTTCCCCAACCTAGCAAGGCAGGCCAACATTCAAATTCAGGAAATACAGAGAATGCCACAAAGATATCCCCCAAGAAGAGCAACTCCAAGACACATAATTGTCAGATTCACCAAAGTTGAAATGAAGGAAAAAATGTTAAGGAGAGCCAGAGAAAGGTCAGGTAACCCCCAAAGGGAAGCCCATCAGACTAACAGCAGATCTCTCAGAAGAAACTC
>NW_012113141.1:16752212-16752515 GCF_000951035.1 Colobus angolensis palliatus
TTTACAAACAAGCAACTGCTGAGAGATTTTGTCACCACCAGGCCTACCCTACAAGAGCTCCTGAAGGAAGCACTAAACATGGAAAGGAACAAATGGTACAAGCCACTGCAAAAACATGCCAAACTGTAAAGACTGTTAATGCTGAGAAGAAACTGCAGAAATTAGTGAGCAAAATAACCAGCTATCATCATAATGACAGGAACAAATGCACACATAACAATATTAACCTTAAATGTAAATGGGCTAAATGTGCCAATTAAAAGACACAGACTGGCAAATTGGATAAACAGTCAAGACCCATCA
>NW_012113141.1:16753917-16754469 GCF_000951035.1 Colobus angolensis palliatus
AATAAGAGCTATTTATGACAAACCCAAAGCCAATATCATACTGAATGGGCAAAAACTGGAAGCATTCCCTTTGAAAACTGGCACAAAACAGTGATGCCCTCTCTCACCACTCCTATTCAACATAGTGTTGGAAGTTCTGGCAAGGGCAATCAGGCAAGAGAAAGAAATAAATGGTATTGAATTAGGAAAAGGGGAAGTCAAATTGTCCCTGTTTGCAGATGACATGATTGTATATTTAGAAAACCCCATCATCTCAGCTCCAAATCTCCTTATCTGATAAGCAACTTCAGCAAAGTCTCAGGATACAAAATTAATGTGCAAAAATCACAAGCATTGTTATATACCAATAACAGACAAACAGAGAGCCAAATCGTGAATGAACTCCCATTCACAATTGCTTCAAAGAGAATCAAATACCTAGGAATCCAACTTACAAGGGACGTGAAGGACTTATTCTAGGAGAACTACAAACCACTGCTCAGTGAAATAAAAGAGGACACAAACAAATGGAAGAACATTCCATGCTCATGGATAGGAAGAATCAACATTGTG
>NW_012113141.1:16754519-16754766 GCF_000951035.1 Colobus angolensis palliatus
ATTGTGAAAATGGCCATACTGCCCAAGGTAATTTATGGATTCAGTGCCATCCCCATAAAGCTACTAATGACTTTCTTCACAGAATTGGAAAAAACCACTTTAAAGTTCATATGGTACCAAAAATGAACCCACATTGCCAAGACAATCCTAAACCAAAAGAACAAAGCTGGAGGTATCATGCTACCTGACTTCAAACTATACTACAAGGCTACAGTAACCAAAACAGCATGGTACTGGTACCAAAACA
>NW_012113141.1:16755180-16755729 GCF_000951035.1 Colobus angolensis palliatus
TCATCACTCGCCATCAGAGAAATGCAAATCAAAACCACAATGAAGTACCATCTCACACCAGTTAGAATGGTGATCATTAAAAAGTCAGGAAGCAACAGGTGCTGGAGAGGATGTGGAGAAATGGGAATATTTTTACACTGTTGGTGTGACTGTAAACTAATTCAACCACTGTGGAAGACAGTGTGGCAATTCCTCAAGGATCTAGAACTAGAAATACCATATGACCCAGCCATCCCATTACTGGGTATATACCCAAAGGAGTATAAATCATGCTGCTATAAAGACACATGCACACATATGTTTATTGTGGCACTATTCACAATAGCAAAACCTTAGAACCAACCCAAATGTCCATCAATGATAGACTGGATTACACAACATAGAATACTATGCAGCCATAAAAAAGGATAAGTTCATGTCCTTTGTAGGCACATGGATGCAGCTGGAAACCATAATTCTCAGCAAACTATCCCAAGAACGGAAAACCAAACACTGCATGTTCTCACTCATAGGTGGGAACTGAACAATGAGAACACTTGGACACAGGAA
>NW_012113141.1:16755914-16760416 GCF_000951035.1 Colobus angolensis palliatus
ATATCATTAGGAGATATACCTAATGTAAATGACGAGTTATTGGGTGCAGCACACCAACATGGAACATGCATACATATAAAAAATAAATAAATTTTAAAAAGAGACCAAACTGAATAGAATCAACAAAAAAAAAAAAGAAAAGATTTGCATATGAATGTTAATAGCAGTATTACTCATAAGGGTGAAAACTTGAAAGCAACTCAAGTGTCCACCAACTGAAGAATAGATAAGTAAATGGGGTATGTCCATGCAATGGAATATTTTTTCAGCCATAAAAAGGAATTATATATTGATACATGCTATAACATAGATTAACCTTGAAAACATGCTAAGAGAAAATCTAATCTCAAAAAAACACATATCATATTCCAGTTATATGAAATGTCGAGAATAATCAAATTGATAGAGACAAAAAGTAGGTTCGTACTTGCCAGGTGCTGGAAATGGCTGCTAATGGGTATGGGGATTATTTCTGGGTTAATGAAAATGTTTAGAATTAGGTAATTGTGATAGTTTCATAATTTTGTGCATATACTAAAAACCACTCGATTGTATACTTTATAGTGAATATCTTGGTATGCTAATTCTATCTCTATTGAGAACAAAACATAAGCCAACATTTATAAATTTCAGAAACAACACAGGTTGAGAACCTCAGGTGACATGTGGCATTCCTTTGAACTGTAACGGTGAATTTGGAGGAATTTTAAGATTTCTCTATTCTACCTCCATAGACTCATTAATTATTAACTCTAGGTTTGCTTCAAAATGATTAATGATAGTGCACAAATAAGATCCAGTAATACCATTTTTGTTTGAAACTTGGAATCAACTCAGGATACAAAATAGCATTCATTTAACAGCTACTATGTGAAAGCCAGTGAAGATAAACACATTTTTAACAAATGTAATCCTTTGGGAAAGAAGAATATTATCTTCATTTTACAGATTTTAAAATGTGGGTCAAATTGATACCCAAAGTGAAAGACCTGACAAAGGGGAAGGCTAAGGTTTGACATTGACATATTTTGCATCTAACTACATCCTCTCCCTACTTTTTAATACTTTTCCTACAATGTTTACACTTTATCCCCATCCATGTGGAAATATAAAATGTGGATATCTGAATTAAGGCCTTATTATAGCCACAGTACACTACCAACAGCATGTTAACAGTGTCAACATTTATGACTTATTTAATTGGCATATTTGTGAAATGTACAGTCAGGTGAGGGTAGCAGGGCCAACATATCACAATATGATAAACATTACAGAATCCCTCAGTGTCTTTACAACTAATCACAACAAGATGTGGACCCAACACTTCTGAGGAAAAAACAATCGCAAGAGCGATATCTTCTGCACCATGAAAAGCCTTCATGGCTTCATTTCAGGAGTGCAGCTTGCCCTCTGCTCTCCAACTGCTTGAAGGTGGAGGTTTTGGTTTAGGCAGCTTCAAGTAATTGAACCTAATAGCTGTTGTTCTGTTGCCTTTGGTCCTTTCCCCAAAGAAGCACGTATGGATATAATAAAGAGTTACATCTAGACAGATATGTAGACTGTTCATGCTATATTCATGGTTTGTTAAGTAATTTTATTTTAAATATAATTTGGAAAGTCTGCCTACTTACTGCACTGTATCAAAGCCCCTAGTGTGAATGCACAGTGGTTCACGGTATCTTATCTTCACTTTTAACTCTGTAAAGTCCAGAATCAGGCATAATCTCAGTAACTTTTATCCACCAAACTTGCTCCTGTAGATGTTTCTATTCTTTGGAAATATTTATGGGTACTTTAATGTGAATTAGAAAGAAATCTTTCCTGACATTTTTCCACAAATTATCAGCCCGCTATGCAAGCAAGTAGAAAGTTACACAAGGAAAATGAAGATGCTAGGTGTCCAAGCTTAAGGATCAAATTCAGAAATATGAGTATATTGGCCAGGCACCGTGGCTCACGCCTGTAATCCCAGCACTTTGAGAGGCCAAGGTGGGCGGATCGCGAGGTCAGGAGATCGAGACCATCCTGGCTGACACGTTGAGACCCCGTCTCTGCTAAAAATACAAAAACAAAAATTAGCCAGGCATGGTGGTGGGCACCTGTAGTCCCACCTACTCAGGAGGCTGAGGCAGGAGGATGGTGTGAGCCTGGAAGGCGGAGCTTGCAGTGAGCCGAGATCTGCAGCATGGGCGACAGACCGAGACTCCGTCTAAAAAAAAAAAAAAAGAAAGAAATATGAGAATCTGAGTACATTATTTACCAACTAAAATTGAGAAAATGTTATATAGAAATTCTAAGATCAATAAGCAGATTGATCTGCATGTAGAAGATGAATATAAGCAATAATAGTCATAGAGAATGGCACCTGAGTTTCTTGTATAGAGCCACCTTGTCAAAACTTTGGTGCCTACAAAATTAGCAACAGAAGAAAGTGGCATATATATATATATATGGCTGTGCATATATACACACACACACACACACACACACACATATATGTACAACCATACTTTTCCAGGTAAATACTAATGTTTGTAATCTGTAATCAACACAAGTAAGGTCCTGAAGTTAATACACACCCACTGTCTACATATTCTCCAATATAGGCTTCAAAACACAATAAAAGTGATTTCTTACTTTTCCAGTTTCCAAAGGGGTAACCCCCAACTTTTCACTCTGTATATATAGGGTGGGGGTGAGGAAGAGAAAAAGTAAATTCAAAAAAAAAATCGTGTTACTCATTTTTGACAGAAACAATTTTCAAATTCTCTCTTTTAAAAATAAATATCAAAATATATTAAGATCGTGTAGTAGTTATAAATCTACTTCATTCATTTAAATAATTATGTTATTTAGTAACAATTTAGTATAGGGCATACTTCTTTTAATTAACTCTTGCCATTCATATTTAGTATCAGTATTGATGCAGTGCCTATATGAGTATATTAAGTCTGAAATTACACTTGTAAATTTTGAGATGTACTACAATATTTATATCTAAACCAGTTTTCACTCCCATCTGTATCAGATTGTTGTTCTTTTTCTGTTTTTTTTTTTTTTTTTTTTGAGACAGAGTCTCGCTCTGTCACCCAGGCTGAAGTGCAGTGGTGGGATCTCTGCTCCCTGCAAGCTCCACGACCTCCTGGGTTAACGCCATTCTCATGCCTCAGCCTCCCTAGAAGCTGGGACTACAGGCGCCCACCACCACGCCCGGCTAATTTTTTTTTTTTTGTATTTTTGGTAGAGATGGGTTTCACTGTGTTCGCCAGGATGGTCTCCATCTCCTGACCTCGTGATCCGCCCAACCTACAGTGAATATTGCAGCTTTAGAAAAGTTTTAAATTTGCCATTATTAGAAGTTTTCCTTGATATTAGAAATTAGAAAAGGATATTTGCTCAACTCTGTTTAACAATCTACTGGAGAGGCTGAGTGGTGCAGTCAGTGAGATAAATAAATTAGAGGTGTTAGAACACGAAAGAAAAAAAGAATTCTATTGTTTCTAGCAAATGGCATAATTTTATCATGTCTTTAAATATTTAGAAAAACTAATAGAATTAATAAATGAATTTTGTATCAATACACAAATATGAAGTGTGTTCTATATACGAGAAATAAATAAAATTCAAAGGTTTATATTTTTAAAAAGCATTTTAGAAGAAAATAAATATCTAGAATTAAATCTAACCAAGTTGTGTCAGATATCACTATGAAAATATATAAAAATCACTGACAATAGTTTAAGAACTAAATAAATGGAGAAGTATGCTCTTTTAAAAATCTTTTTAAGTGACATATAATAGTTGTATTTATTTATGGGGTACAGTGTAATGTTTTGACCTAACATTATGGAAACATTAAATCAGCTAATTAATTTAGTCATCACCTCATTAACTTACTTTTTTCTGGTGAGAACATTAAAAATCTGCTTTTAGTAAATTTGAAATATAAAATACATTATTATTAACTGTGGTCACCATGCAATACAATAGTTTACTTAAACTTTTTCTTCCATTCTAACTGAAAATTTGAACCCTTTGATTAACATCTACACTTTCCCTATCCCTTTCTGTACCAAGAACCTTCCCACTTTCTGTTTCTATGAAATTGACACTATACTAAATGAAATAAGCCAGACACAGAAAGACAAATATTGTTTAATATCACTGATATGTGGAATCTAAGCAGAATTTAGATCTCATAGAAACAAAGTAGAAAGGTAAATATATAATACTAAATTTGCTATTGTGTTGTTTGAGCTGCTTTTATATCCTGGTTATTAATCCTTTGTCAGATGGGCAATTTACAAATATTTCCTGTCATGTTGTGGGTTGTCTCTTCGCTTTTTTGACTGTTTCCTTTGCTATGCAGCTTTTTTAGCTTGATGTAATCCCATTTAAATATTTTTGCTTTGGAGGTCTTAAAAAATTTTCCGTAATGGTTGAATTAGTTTACAGTCCCACCAACAGTGTAAAAGTGTTCCTATTTCTCCACATCCTCTCCA
>NW_012113141.1:16765278-16781502 GCF_000951035.1 Colobus angolensis palliatus
GGGCGCCCCTCCCCCAGCCTCGCTGCTGCCTTGCGGTTAGATCTCCGCAGACTGCTGTGTTAGCAATGAGGCAGGCTCCGTGGGCGTGGGACCCTCCCGGCCAGGTGAGGGATATATTCTCCTGGTGTGCCCATTTTCTTAAAGTGCGTTATTTGGGTGGGAGTTACCCGATTTTCCAGGTGTTGTGTGTCTCAATTCCCCTGGCTAGGAAAAGGGATTCCCTTCCCCCTTGCACTTCTCAGGTGAGGCGATGCCTCGCCCTGCTTCAGCTCTCACTGCTCAGGCTGCAGCAGCTGACCAGCACGGATTGTCCAGCACTCCCTAGTGAGATGACCCCTGTACCTCAGTTGAAAATGCAGAAATCACCAGTCTTCTGTGTCGCTCGCGCTGGGAGTTGGAGACTGGAGCTGTTCCTATTCGGCCATCTTGCTCCGCCCCCCTGCCCTTTATTCTTTCCCCTTGCTTTATTGCTCTGGCCAAGACTTCCAGTACTATATTGAATACAAGTGGTGGAAATGGACATTCTTGTCTTCTTCCAGATCTTAGAAAAAATGGTGTTCAATTTTTTTTCCCATTCAATATGGTATTAGCTATAGGTTGGT
This sequence comes from Colobus angolensis palliatus, assembly GCF_000951035.1. Lineage (NCBI taxonomy): Eukaryota > Metazoa > Chordata > Mammalia > Primates > Cercopithecidae > Colobus > Colobus angolensis. Next base: position 16,765,881 of record NW_012113141.1, read on the forward strand.
CATATATGGCCCGTCTTATTTTGAGATCTCTTTATTCTGTACCCTGTTTGATAGGATTTTTATCACAAAGGGATATTAAATTTTATCAAATTCTTTTTCAGCATCTCCTGAAATAATCTTATAGATTTTCTTCTTAGTTCTGTTAATATAATATGTCACATTTATTGACTTTTGTATGTCAAATTATTCTTGCATCCTTAGAAAATGAATCCCACTTAATCATGTTACATAATATTTTTAATGTGTTACTGAATTTGATATGCTTGTATTTTCTTGAGGATTTTTGCATGTATGTTAATCTGTAATACTGGCCTGTAGTTTTCATTTTTTGTGGTGTCCTCATCTGGCTTTAGTATCAGGATAATGCTGTCTTCATAAAGTGAGTTTGAAAGCAGCATCTTCTCTTCAATTTATCTGAATAATTTGAGTAAAATTGTTATTCATTTTTCTTGTATGTTTGTTAGAATTCAGCAGTGAAAAAAATCAGGTCCTCGTCTTTTCTTTGATCTCTTACTTTGCTATTGGTATATTGAAGTTTTCTATTTTTTTCATGGTTCAGTTTTGGTAAGTTGTGTGTGTCTACAAATTTATTAATTTATTCTAGGTTTTCCAATTTGTTGATGCAAAGTTGTTTATAATAGTCTGTAATCATTCTTTGTATTTCTGTGGTCTCAGTTATGTCTCATTTTATATTTCTGATGTTATGTGCTTGGGCCCTCTCTCTCTTTTCCTTAATCTAGCCAAAGGTTAGTCAATTTTGTTTATCTTTTCCAAAAAATTGACTTTTCATTTCACTATTCTTTTGTATTGTTTTTAGTTTCAATTACATTTATGTCAGCTATGATCTGTACCATATCTTTCCTTGTAATAATCTTAGGTTTGGTTTCTTCTTGCTTTTCTAGTTTCTTCAGGTGTATCATTACCTAGTTTATTTGAAATCTTATTTTTTGATATAATTGTTTATTACTATAAATGTCCCTCTTAGTACTGCTTTTGCTATATCCCACAGATTTTGGTATGTTGTATTTCCATTTTTAATCTTTTTAATTTTTTCATTGACTCATTGGTTGTTTGGGAACATATTGTTTAATTTCCATGTGTTTATGGGTTTTTCTGAGGTTCTAGTCATTAATTTCTAGTTTTATTTTATTATGGTCAGAAAAGGCACTTAATATGATTTTGATTTTTGAATTTGGTCAGACTTGTTTTTTGGCCTAAAATATGGTTTGTTTCGGAGAATGTTCCACGTGCTGATGAAAAGCATGTGTACTCTGAAGCCATTTGGAAAAATATTCTGTAACTATCAATTAGGCCTCTTATGTCTAATGTGTAGTTTAACTCCTATGTTTCTCTGTTGCTTTTATGTCTGGATGATCCAATTACTTAGCAGTGGGTGTTAAAGTCCCCTACTGTTCTTATAGTGTGCTCTCTCTCTCTCTCTAAATCTATTAATATTTACTTTATATAATTTGTAGCTCTGCTATTAGATATTAAAACATAGAAATTTATCATTATTATATCCTCTTTTGAATTGACTCCTTTATCATTACATAGTGACCTTTGACTCCTTAAAGTATTTGATTTGTAGTTTATTTTATCTAATATAAGTATAGCTACTCCTCATCATTTTGGGTTCACAGTTGCAAGGAATATCATTTTTCACCCCTTCACTTTCAGTCTATATGAGTGACATTGATTTCTTATAGGCAGCATATAGTTAGTTCTTGTTTCATTATCCATTCAGGTACTCTATTCTTTTTAATTGAAGGCTATTTACATTCAGTTTTGTTATTAATAAGTAAGCGTCTGCTGCTGCCACTTTGTTGCTGTTTTCTGTTTGTTTGGCAACTCCTTTTTTTCTTTATTCCTTTCTTACTGTCTTCCTTGTTGGTAAGTGATTTTATCTGGTAGTATGTTTTGATTAATTGCTGTTTGTTGCTAGTGAGTCTATTACAGGTTTTTGCATTGTGGTTACTATGAAGCTTACAAGAAACATTAATATATAATGTTATTTTAAAGAGATGAAAATTTCTCTTAGATCACAAAGAAAAGAATAGAAACAAACAAAAGAAGAAAATTTCTGTACTTTAACTCCATCCCTTCAACATTTTGACTTTTAATTGTTTCACTTTCCATATTTCACGTTACTATCTCTTAACAGGTTGTTGTAGCCGTTACTGTTTTTGATAGATCTGTGTTTTGTGTTTTATACTAAGTCTATGAGTAAATTGCACATCACAATTACAGTATTAGGGTATTCTGGGTTTGTCCATACATGTAATTTACCAGTGGATTTTATACCTTCAAATTTTTTGTTTTCGCACATGACTGTTTTCTTCTTTGAGATTGAAGCACTCCCTTTAGCATTTCTAGTTACACCTATCAGGTGGTGGTGAGCTCTATCAGCCTTTGTTTTTCTGGGAAATACTTTTTCTCTCCTTCGTATTATAAGAATAACTGCTGGATACAGTATTCTTGAATGACAGGGATTTGGGGGTTTTGTTTTGTTTTTCCTTTGAGTATTTTGAAAATGTCATTCTACTCCCTCCTGTGTGCTTTCCATTGAGAAGTCTTATGTTATTTGCTTATTTTGTCTTGCTGCTTTCATGATTCTCTCTTTATCTTTTACCTATAGTTTTGATTATTATATGCCTCGAGGTTGTCCTATTTGGATAAAATTTGTCATGTGTTCTCTGACCTTCCTGTACCTGGACATTTATATCTTTCCCAATCTTTGAGATGTTATCCATTATTATTCATTTGAATAAACTTTCTGTCTCCTGCCCTTGCTCAACTCCCTCTTGAACATGAGTAATTCTTAAATTTGGTCTTTTGAGGTAAATGTTTGTATCTCATAAACAATTTTCATTGCTTTTCATTTCTTTTTTTCTTCCTCTGTGTATTTTCAAATAGACTGTCCTTGAGGTCAATGATTCTTTTCTCTGCTTGATTCATTCTCTTGTTGAGAGGCACTAATGACTTTTTCACTTTGTTTTCACAAAACAAATACATCAGCAAATGTATTTCTCAGTTCTAAGATGTCTCTTTGATTTTGTTTATTATGTACATCTCTTTGCTAAACTTCCATGATAAATTTCTGAATTGCTTTTCTGTGTTATCTTGGAGATCATTGAGTTTCCTTAAAATTACTATTTTGAATTATTGGTTAGAGCACTCACATATTGTCTTGTTTGGGTCAATTACTGGTTTCTTGTTTTGTTTGGGGAGATCCTAGTAGCCTGTTTACTATTTTTTTTAATGGATATGCATCTTTGTCTTTGCACCAAATAATTAGTTATTTTTTCTAGTCTTCTCTCTGTGGCTGAGAGAGTTGGGATTTTGTCCCTGACTGAAAGGCTCTCTGGTCAGTGTGGCATTAGTACGTGAATGAATCCCAGACTTTCCTACCCATTTTGATGTGGATATGTTCTCAGTCATCTAGTTTGTAGGAGTCTTTCAACTATGCTCTGGCTTTCTCTTGGAGATAACTGATCCATGTGTAGATGTCAGGAGCCTTATGTTCTGCCATGTTGCTCATGCTATCTTCAGAAATATACCATTTTTGTCATAAGAAAGTTGAATACTGTAAAGGTCTCAATTCTCCTCAACTTTATTTATAAATCCAACATAATTAGAATAAAATCTTAGCAGATGTTTAAAGTCAAAAATGACAATTGATTTTTGAATCTGTAAAGTTCTAAAATAGTTTAAACAATCAAATTAAAAGAAGTTCAGAGAATGTACATTATTACTAATATCAAGATACTTATAAACCTATTGTAACAAAGACAGCATGAAAATGGACAAGAAAAGACAAATAGACCAATGCAACAGAATAGAATTCTTCTATTGTTACCTGAAACTTAGCTGTAATGAGGCAAGGCTGCACTTTTCAAAACCTGGTGTTTGGTTAATTGGCCATTCTTATGAGAAAGAAAAAATATTCTTTATACCTACCTTACACCGTTAAGTACAAATAAACTTTAGTTGGATTATAGAACTAAGCATAAAAGTTAATCTAATAATACTTTTAAGAAAAAAATAGGAGAATTTTATTACTTAAAAATTACTTTAAAAGTTCAAAAACGTTAATTCAGCAAAAACATCATTAAGGGAATAAAATGGTAGGTTGCAAAGTGGATGTACACATTTAAAGTACAAAGGGATTATATCCATGATTTATTTTTTAACATTTCTATATCAGTAGAACAAAAGGCAAATAAGGTAATAGAAATATTGGCAAAGAATTTAGGGAAGGTTGTGACTGAAAGATAGCTATCAAGAAGACTTCTAGAGTGCTATTTTTTTTCATTAGGGGCTAGTTACCGTGTGTGTCTACTTTATAATTATTAAAAGCTATATACTTATGGTCTGCACTATTTTTATATATATTTCATTTCAACATAATGATTGTATAAATATATAAAAGTAAATAAGCTTTGCTCCTACCTAAAGAAAAAAAATAAAGAATGCTGGCAGCTCCATTTGGTTTTTATTTGTTATTATCTGAACAAGATTACATAAAATATATTTTCAAATTTTTATTAGGAATATGAGTTCCTTCTTTTAGAACTTGAATAAGCATATCCTTTGCAATTGCGCATTGGGTTAATTATCCTCATGTTACATATTTTAGAAGTTGATTTTATGTATTTCTAGAGGTTATGAATGGATATATGTTTTTTGTGTGTATACATGTAATTATATATACAGAAGTATATATATGTATATATGTATTTTTTTAAGTGTTAAAATTAGAAGTCACTGGGAGGTGTACTGCATGACGTTTAATTTTATCTACACTTTCCTCTTCTTCCAAAACATATACATAAATTTATAAATAAAATTATAGACATCTTTAAAAAATATTCTAAGAAAAAAACAGATATTAACAAAGTTGACATTTAAATAAGAAGAGCATAGTGTTTTTATTTATTCATTTACATTTTTATGTTTAGCATTTTACATTTATAGTAACTAAAATGGATATATGCATGGATGTAATAAAACCAATGCTATTATATTTATGTAGATTAAAAAAGAATGTAATTCATCCCTCTAAATTTATTGTTATATTGATTATATTCCAATCTTCCAAAAATACTATTTGATAAAACTAGACAAGGTAATTAAAAAGTCTATCTGAAAGTAAATAATGTTTTAGTTTTGCCATGAAACAAAAATTAAACATATATAAATAAGAGATTTTCCATATTATATATCGAAACTTACTACATGATTATAAAAATATAAAAAGGGCAATTGACCAATGGAACAGAAGCAGAATACAGAAATAGACCCTTATAAGAGGATTCAGTACAAGACAGAGGAGGATTCTTCAATAGAGAAGTGAACAGATTTTTCAATAAATACTTGGGAACAACTGCATAAACATTTGGAAAAAAATATAGTGGGATAATTCACAAAATTTTAAAAAACTAACTTTCAGAAATATTAAGAATAGTTGTAAACCCAAACTTATAAACTCAAACTTATAATTACTGTGACACAATGGGCCATCTGAATTGAGAAACGAAATCCAGAAACCGCAAAAAAGTCTGATAAATTAATTGTGCTTGAAATTTTAATTTCAACATTTTTCAGAAAAAAAGATATTTCAACAAAAATAATAAAATTAAGCAGTCAGCTGGAAAAACATATGCATAACCTGTAAAACACTATCCAGAATTTCTATACCATAAAGATAAATATAAAGACAAAACAAATAGAAATAAAAAGAAAATTAAATGAATATTCTATTCAAGGAGTAAAACAAATTGCTAACAAATATGAAGGAAGATGCTCAACCTATTTGCAATCAAGTAAATGAAAATTAAAATAAGACAATATCAGCCTGAAAAAAATTAAAAAGTGATTGATAATATTCATGTTGAAAGTAAATATTGGTATTTAATTATACATATAATTTTTTAATGACAATTACTAGTTAAACTTTAATCTGAGTCACTGGGATTTCTTATTAAAATGTAGATTTTGAAAGAGAAAATCTGGAGTAGGATATGGGACTTATTTCCAAAAATTAGATCCTTTATTAATTTTGACATGTACACAAAGATATATTTACTAGGATAGCTATTGTGGAATTATTTTAATTGAGAAGAATTGAAATCACTCAAACGTTTATTGGAAAGAGAATATCTCTATTAACTCAGGTATAGCCATGCTACTAGGATATCATACGGTAGTGTAAAAGGATGAAAATTAATTACCTATACTGATACGAAGAGAAATATTCATTAAGAAACAAGGCCAAGTTGAAAATCAAAGAGTGCTGTATAATCTCACTTAAATGCTTTCCTGGTTATGAGGGAGAAGTGTAAAGGTGTACCTGTCAGGAAGGATGCCTGTCATGAGTGGGTGTTGAGGAGTAAATGGGGTAAGTGTTGAGATAAATTTCTCTGGCCACCACTGTCAAGTTTCAAGTCAGGGGACATATTTATTGGTATAACAAAGTACATGCTCAACTTTAAATAACACAAAAAATTACAAAATCAAAATCACTTGAGTGGCATATTCTTTCTATATCTCCCTCCTTTATATCTACTGTCTCCTTCCCTGATCCTCCACTTTTTCTTTTTTTGGTACATCTGTTATGTTTTTTTTCATTAATAAGACAATTGAATGTCTGGTCATTAAAAATGGAACTATGAATCATCAGATTGTACATATATAAATTGTTCATAAGAAATGGATAATACCCCTGCAAACATTATTAATGATGTATATGGTAAAAATGGATTAGGATGCCTTAAAACTGTACGATTAAAGAGTCATTCTGAAAGTTATATTAATATAAACTAACGGCTTACATCCATCAGCTAAAGAAGCAAATGTAATGTTATATTTAGTGCAAAGTTGAATCTGTAATATGAATACTTAAGTTAGGCCTCTCTGATGTTCTTCAATGATCTGCTTACTAGATTTTAATAAGAAAAACAACACATAAATGAGGCATGGGAAAGGCCATGATGCTGGAAAATATCTCTGAAATACCAGACTACACGAAGAGCTTAATAGTATTTTAAGGAATGGTAATCTAGTTTATATTCAATTTATTTCATTTCTCTACAAACCCCTGAGGAACATATTCCATTTGTTGCACAAAAGCCAATTATAGTAATGGGCTGTTCATAAGAGTTTCTAGCTTTCAGAATCAGTTCTTACTATTTAAAACTGCATTTTCTGATGGCTGTGAGGCTAATCATTTCTAATTCTTCAGTAACTATGTTTATAGCATTGGCATAAATACTACAGCATTCTCTTAGTGTTTGGTGTTGACCAACATAAACAAACTAACAAAAAAGGAGAATTAAAAAAAACCTTGGCTTATTGTGAAAACAGAATCACATAGAATAATTTCATGGTAACAAGATTCCCCTCATGGGGGTATAAATTGTCAAAATGCTTTGATAACTTTCCCATTGGAAAAACAACCCTACTTCAAAGCTAGTTCACATAGTCAAGACAACAAGTAAGTTTTTAGCTTTGGCGTTCCCTTTTTACTTCTTTAAATGAAACTGACTCAGACATGTAGTAGGTTAAGTGGGCTTCCCTGGGTGAAAAGGGATGGAAGGTGCCTAGAATTCTGCCCTTAGGCCATGTTTTCTCATCACCTTGGGATGTGCTACTTACTAGTTCTGTGCCATTGGGCAAGTTATTCTCTTTTCTGGATTCAGTTTTCTTGTCTGTAAAAATGGGTAAACTCCCCTTGCTCACAAAATTGTTGAAAAGATAAAACTATGCAATGTGAAGAAGGCAGCCGACATATGTCCAGTGGATATTCATTAGGTGTTCTTCCTTTCCCTAAACATGGGCTCTTAAAGCCCTGCATAAAAAAGCTAGTTTACCTTTTCAATCCAATAATTTTCCATTTGGGTCTTTGGGCCATTATCTATTATGATCTGATCAAAAAGAGCATTTCAGGAACTTCTTTGGCTTGTGAACTTTTCTTAAATTGCCCAGTATTTCTCAGTGGAGCACTATTGACATTGAGGTGGTAAAAATAATTATGTAGGGCTGTCCTGAACATATAGAAGGCTTATTCTCTAAAAGCTGCCCATTAAATGCCAATAACAAATCAGTCATTGTAACATTCCAAAACAGACAAACAAAAAGCAGCAAAAGGCCGTTCCTGATGGCTCACACATGTAATCCCAGCACTTTGAGAGGCCAAGGCAGGCAAATCACTTGAGGTTTGAAGTTGGGACCAGCCTGGCCAACATGGTGAAACCACGTCTCTACTAAAAATATAAAAATTAGCAGGGTGTGGTGGCACGTGCCTGTAATCCTAGCTACTCAGTAGGCTGAAGCAGGAGAATCGCTTGAACCCGGGAGGCAGAGGTTGCAGAGAGCCAAGATCACACCATTGCACTCCATCCTGGGCAACAGAGCAAGACTCTGTCTCAAAAAACAACAACAAAAATAACCAAAACAAACAAACAAACAAAACAGCAAAATACCCTTACACATTTCCAGTCACCCTCTCTTCCTTAACAAAAACCAATGAAGCATTCAAAATGGAATCACCCGACAGGTTCTTCCTGCTCCCTGCACATACAAAATCAATTCACTGAGGCCACAGCATTGCAGTAAAGAAAGAGTTTAACTGATGAGAGGCCAGCCATGTAGGAGATGGAGTTATTATTCAAATAAATTTCCCTGAAGGCTTTGAGGTTAGATTTTTCAAGAATAGTTTGGTGGGCAGAGGGGACTAGAAAATGGATGCTGCTGATTGACTGGGGATGCCATCATAAGGGTATGGAAAATGGTCCACGGGTGCTCGGTCGGCCTCTGGGTAGGGCCACAGGACCAACTGAATCATTAATCAGGAGTCCAGGGGGAGCTAGCCAGTCCTCAGAAATGCAGAAGTCTGAAAAACCATCTCAAAAGGGCAATCTTAGGTTCTACAATACTGATGTTATCTACAGGAGTAATTACCAGTGATGATTCAAATCCTATGGCCTCCAGAACAATGGTTGATCCCTCTCATAATTCTAACCTTGTGGCCTTTCTTTAGTTTTACAAAGGTGGTCTTGGGAATAACTATTATCCTCCATGGCTGCTCAGGGTGGCTCACGCCTATAATTCCAGCACTTTAGGAGGCCGAGGCAGGCAGATCACTTGAGGTCAGGAGTTTGAGACCAGCCTGGTCAACATGGTGAAACCCTGTGTCTACTAAAAATTAAAAAAATTAGTCAGGCATGGTGGCAGGTGCCTGTAATCCCAGCTACTCAGGAGGTTGAGGCAGGAGAATCGCTTAAACCAGGAAGGCAGATTTTGCAGTGAGCTGCGATCATACCACTGCACTCCAGCCTAGGCGACAGAGCAAGATTCCATCTCAAAACCAAAAACACAAAACAGAAAACCCTATTAGCATCCTTGCTTTCAAGTTAAACTATAAACTAAATTTCTCCCAAAGTTAGCTTGGCCTACCCCTGGGAATGGCCAAGGACAGCTTGGAGGCTAGAAGCAAAATGGATTCAACTATGTCAGATTTCTCTTACTGTCATAATTTTGCAAAGGCAATTTTAAAAATTCTACCACAGCCCTTTCTACTTTATTCATGATTTCACACAGTTTAATGAAACATCTCTATTAAATACTTTTAATAGGCTAGATTTAACTTAATGTTTATTGGAGATAAACATCCTTTTCTTTACCTATTATTATAAACAAGATTTGGTCCAGGTTAACTAGAAGGTGCATGAACATGTAAGCACCATCAACACTTCCAGCTATAGATATTTAATTAGCTCTGAAAAAAAAATCATACCACCTGCACCTGGGAGAAAGCTGTAACTCCCACTATCTCTTGCAATATGCTATCCATCGGTATACTAGCAGCTGAAAAAGCAGAAAGTAAACCCTTACCATCCACAAGCCCCTTTCAATAAACTATCAGAATTCAACCAATTTGATTTTCTAATGAGAATAGAACTAGAATCTTTTTTTTTCATTACATAAAATCTAAATTTCACTCTCCTCCATATCACAAATAATCCTTCGTTTTATTTAAGGATTAACTGCAATTTATTACGCTAGGTTTCTCAATTTCTACACCTAGGAGTTTGAATAAATTCAGCATTTGACACTTCAGATTGAGTAATTTGCGATTTCCTCTAACAGCTTTGTCCTCCAACATAAAGCTGACTCTTTTGTCTTCCTATTTCAAAGTCCATGTGGCCTATTTTACTGTTTTCTAATTTTTCATTTCTGTTCTTAAGCCACCTTTACTTCTCAGAGATTTGTGGAGCAGAGGACTGATAAGATTCTCTGAAAACAATAAATAAACAGGACTTCCTGACTCAGTTTATCAACACTGTCATAAAACACAGGTGAGCCCAATCCTCAAGGCACTTGGCATTTCTGGATTGAATTTTTCACATTAGGATAACCACATCATCACATATCCTTGTTATCACAACTGAAATTTTTACCTGAGAGATGTGGGTAGTTGGTGTGTGGAAACTCAATTGTGCCTGCACTTGACAAAGGATTCTGCCCCCTCCCTAGTTACCTCAAATCAGATGCTTGTGGAGTTCAACCTTGGAGAAAAGGATAGCCACAGCCCCACTGCCTGAGGCAACCACTCAGCAGCTGTCAGACACATCACAAATGCTTTCTGTCTGTTATTTTTACAGCAGTGGCTGATCTCTAACTTGGCTCCTGGTAACAAATGGAGCCACTGAGAGCTTTCCAACAATGCAGCCTCCAGTAGGATGAATTTCTCCAGTCCCTATACCAGGAAGATAGAAAATGAGGAAGCCACACAGATGACATGCTAAGCCAGCAGTTCCACTGACCCAGAGAATTAAACTCCATCCTCATCATCTGGCTTCCTACATCTCAAGAAAAAAGAAAAGCATGATTAAGACAAAGGAATGAGAACAGAAAAAAAAATGACACACATAGAATGTAATGGTAAATAATCATTAGCATGGGCTATGACCAAGACACTGATACATCTCTCTCCACCTTGATTCCTGCTCAAATGAATGCTCTTGACAACTATGTTCACAAAGAGAAAGTTTGTGAACTTTTGTCCCAAAATAACACCCACATGCAGTTTTCAGGTTGCTCATGTTCTATAAGCCTAAATGAATTTCCCATTTGCTTCAGTTTTTTTTTTCTTCAAGAGAAGCTTTTATTTTTTCAACCCGAAAGGTTTGCTGTTGTGCCCCCTAGAGCTTCACTGAAAATCTCGACATAAGGCAGATTGATTAATAGGAGAAAAAAGCATACAAATTTATTTAACATGTATACCCAGGAGCCCTTGGAATGAAGACCCAACATCCCAATGAGGTACAGAAGCTTGTATCCACCTTGAGGTTACAGAAAGAATGGGGGCTTGGATTCCAGTAGAAGAGAATATGAGATGGGGGAGAGGAATTCTATTGAGGAGCAATAAATGATTACTAGGGAGACTGACTGGATCAGGGAACAGAGATTAACTTGTAAATTGTTCTCTTTGGAATTTAAACGATCCTTGAAAACAGTCATTATACATGTAAAGAAGTCTGTTCAGATATGGTTACATTCTTGGGGTCTTCTTTTCTGCAGTAAATAATGAGAGAAGGAGGGCAAGAAAAAATAAAATTGTTTTCTTTGGTGGGTCTGGATCTTAGGCAGATAAAGGAACTCAACCTCTATGGGAGAGATAGTTGAGGGGGAGATCAGAGAGACCTTGAGGCTTCTTTGGTTTGGCATATTAAACTTTTGTATTTTGGGTATTGGTTTCTGAAGTCCAACAGTGTTGATCCATTTGAAAGGTAGCAGATAAAACAAATGTGGTTGTGATATATGGGGAAAATGTAGCTCAGATTGTCCTTTCAGCTATTTAAATTACTTCTCTTATAAAATGAACCTGCCCTACAAAATGTAGAGATTGCCTCTCACTAGTAGGTCCTTGCCTTATGATGGAAGCTGGGCGAGTATTACTGACACCAACCTAATGATAAGAAGCCAAGGATGAGAGAGCAAGGAAGTAAATTGGCCTGTCACTTCCAGTACCAACACCTTCAATTTCTCTGAACTGTGCAGAGAGTCCTGTAGAGGTGAAAAATGAGTGTCTTCTCCACCCTTCATGAATTTTTAGCTGGGAATGTTAGAGTACTTAGATAGGCAGATATGAGCAGGGCAGGATAGGGCCCCAAAGAATGTCAGGCAACCATCAGGTAACTGTCAGGCAGTTGTCCAGTGGTCTCCTCAGGAATGATAAGTGGTTGTGGCTGATGACAGGGAGAAATGTTTTGAGCTTGTGGGCAACAAATTCCCAATAAGAATTTTTAAATTGAGTGGACATGTATGGGTATGTGCAGTAAGGGAAAAAAATGGTGGGTTTTGACTGGTATATGACCCTTCTCTAGAGGCACTAAGCTGGTAAGGAACAATTGCCCTAAGAGAGCATGTGTGTAACTTCAACCACCAGAAAGCATATGCCAGACACTGGCAAGTCACTGTGCATATGGTGATCAGCCAGCAGCCCACACAAGGGGGAGGATGAGAGGAGGAGACCAGGGAAAAAACAGGAAATAGCAAATCTGTATGAGCCCTGAGTCAAAGATCAGGTGGGACACCTGATGTTTCAAGTTGCCTGTTGGTCCTTTCCAAGTGTACTTTGCTTTGTTTAAAAAACATTCACGTCTGTTTTAAAATCTACTTTTGTCTCTTAGCTGAATTCTTTCTTCCAAGAAGAATCAAGGACCAAGGATCCCATTTGAACCCTCCACTGGTAACAGGACTCCTGCAACAAAAGACAGATTAACAACAGAAAAGCAAACATAAGTTTAATAACAGGTATAACTCCTCTATATGTCACACATGTCCATGTGAAGAGACCACCAAACAGGCTTTGTGTGAGCAATAAAGCTTTTACTCACCTGGGTGCAGGCAGGCTGAGTCCACAAAAGGAGTCAGCAAAGGGAGATAGGGGTGGGGCAGTTTTATAGGATTTGGGTAGCTAGTGGAAAATTGCAATCAAAGGGGGCTGTTCTCTGGCAGGCAGAGGCAGGGGTCACAAGGTGCTCAGTGGGGGAGCTTCTGAGACTTATTGTCCAGGAGAAGGAATTTCACAAGGTAATGTCATCAGTTAAGGCAGGAACTGGCCATTTTCACTTCTTTTGTGGTTCTTCCGTTGTCTCAGGCCATCTGGATGTATGCATGCAGGCTTGGGCTCAGGGGCCTGACATTCCTGTCTTCTTATATTAATAAGAAAAATAAAACAAAATAGTGGTGAAGTGTTGGGGTAGTGAAAATTTTGGGGGGTGGTATGGAGAGATAATGGGCAATGTTTCTCAGGGCTGCTTTGAGCGGGACTAGGGGCAATGTGGGAACATAAAGTGGGAGAGATTATACTGAAGAAATATTTTTGGGTAAAGGGTAATATTGTGGAGTTGTTAGAAGGAGCATTTGTCATATAGAATGATTGGTGATGGCCTGGATGCAGTTTTGTATGAATTTAGAAACTAAACGGAAGACATAAGGTCTGAATAAGAGAAGGAGAAAAACAGTTATTAGAAGACTAAGAATTGGGGGGAGCCAAGACACCCAGTTAGAAAGTGTCCAAGTGGGTCCAGCATAGTTATTTGCTTAGTTGGCAAATTTTTGGACTCTATCCCTGAGTTTTTTTATATTGTCATATACAAGGTCAGATTGAATTAGGTAAAAACAACACTCTTCATTTAAAAATATACAGAGTCCTCCTTTTTCAGCAATGTGTAAGTCAAGGCCTCAGCAGTTTTGGAGGACAACTATGGCTAAAGAGTCAATCTGGGCCTGAAGGACTGATAAAGTTTGTGATATGTCTGTGATGCTAGCAGAGAAGTCATTAGAGAGGCTACAGAAGGTTGTGGCAGAGGTTGAAATGCCTGCTATTCCAGTTCTGAGAGCAATAGTGGAGGCAGAAAGTCCAAAACTGACAAGCAAGGGCATTAGTGGAATAACCCTTTTTTGTCATGTTGGTGTCATAAGGGGAACAGGAAGCTGTTTGGTCCAATTTGCAAATTGATTTTGGGGGTAAGGAAAACTAGTGTACATGTGCCTGTCCAATTAATAGGTAGACACATGTATGTGGAGGAGTCACAGAGGAAGAAGAGAACTTTGTGAGGCAAAACTGGAAGTGTAAAGTGAAAAGATGAGAGGGAGCACCAAAAGAGGTGTCTTGCACCCAGACTCTTAGGGATCTAGTGAGGGCAGTATCCATTAGAGGTTGTAATGGGGATTGATGGGGCAACTGGGTAGAGGGGGAGGTTCGATTTTTATGGTGTATAAGAAAGCACATAGTGTCTACAAGCAACTTTTCATTGCTATACATGGAGTTGGGTATAAGTAAACAAGAAGGGAGGCTGGGAGGAGAGTCCTAACAACAAGAAGAAGGTAGCCAAGCATGGAATGAAATGCAGGTCGAATGTCTTAAAGGAAATGAGAGGTCCTAAGAGGCAGGCTAGTGGCTTGTAACCCACATGAAAGAGGTTATGAAAGGACAATAGAATGGAATGAACCTGTGAGGCTGAAAGAAGGAATTTTCCTTGGTCCAAGAACCATTTGCCTTGTGTGGGAAGAGACTGATAGGTGAAGTTTCAGTGGGAGAGTAGATGGGAGTGACCAATGAGAAGGAGAAAAACTGGTCACAGGGGACAGAAGTTGTAATGCTAGCTGCTTCTTTAGCTACCTTATCAGCATAAACTTTGCCCTGAGCAATGGGATCTGATGCCTTTTCATGGCCCTTGTAGTGAATGACTCTAGCTTCCTTGGAAGTAGAGCAGTTTTAAGAAGAGTTTTTATTAAGGAAGCATTAATGATGGAGTACATTTGTGTAGTGAGGAAACCTCTTCTGGCCATATAACAGCATGGTGGTGAAGGATGTGGAAGGCATACTTTGAATCGGTATAGATATTGACACGTAGTCCCTTTGCAAGAATGAGGGCTTGGGTTAAGGTGATGAGTTCAGCTTGTTGAGAGACAGAGGAAGGGGCAGGGCTGTAGCCTCAATGATAGATGTGGAAGACACTATAGCATAGCCTGCCTTTGCCAGTGATTGGCAGTTGGGCCTGGAAGAACTACCATCAATAAACCAAGTGTGGTCTGGGTGGGGAACAGGAAAGAGGGAAATATGAGGAAATGGGGAGAATGAATGGTTTAGTTAGGATGGCAAAACTGGGTATCCAAAGGTGAAAGTACCTAACATGGTACTAACCAAGGAAAGGAGTTGTTTTGTGGAAGGGGTTGGGGTTTGGGAGATTAGCTGGACACAATCAGCAGGGAGAGCATGTGTGTTTTCATGGAGAATTATGCCGAGATAGGTAATGGATAAGGAAGAAAACTGGGCTTGACTGAAGTAACAGGGGCTGTCCCTGAAGCCTTGTGGCAGTACAGCCCAGGTAAGTTGAGGCTGAATGGTGTCAGGGTCAGTCTAAGTGAAAGCGAAGAGAGGCTGGGATGAAGGGTGCAAAGGAGTAGTAAAGAAAGCATGTTTGGGGGGCGGAGCAAGATGGCCGAATAGGAACAGCTGCAGTCTCCAACGCCCAGCGCGAAAGACACAGAAGACCAGTGATTTCTGCATTTTGAACTGAGGTACTGGGGTCATCTCACTAGTGAGTGCCGG
>NW_012113141.1:16786932-16796876 GCF_000951035.1 Colobus angolensis palliatus
ACATGGCACAAGTATACATATGTAACAAACCTGCACGTTATGCACATGTACCCTAGAACTTAAAGTATAATAAAAATAAAATAAAAAAAAAAGAAAGCATGTTTGAGATCCAGAACAGAATAACGGGTTGTGAAGGGGTTGCCAAGGGAAGTATTGAGGATAGGAGCATATATGAGTTTGGCAACATGGGGTGGATAGGCAAGACAATTTGGTTGATAAGGTGAAGATCCTAGACCAGCCTGTAAGACTTGTCTGGTTTTTGCACAAGTTTAACCCTTTTAAAGCCTGCCGTGGGATGGGATATTGGTGTCGAGTGGGGTAAGGGTGATTAGGTTTTAATAGGATGAAAAGGGGTGCATGATGAGTTACCAAGGAGGGAGTAGAAGTATCCCATACTCATGGATTAAGGTAGGGAGACACAAGGGGAGGATGCAAAAGAGGCTGAACTGGGGGAAAAGGCAGCAATGAGGTGTGGCTGTAGCCTAGGAATAGTCAGGGAAGCAGATAATTTAGTTAAAATGTCTCGACCTAATAAGGGAGCTGGGCAGGTGGGGATAACTAAAAAGGAGTGCATAAATGAATGTTGTCCAAGTTGGCACCAGAGTTGGAGTTTTAAGAGGTTTAGAAGCCTGGCCGTCGATAACCACAACAGTTATGGAGGCAAGGGAAATAGGCCCTTGAAAAGAAGGTAATGTGGAGTGGGCAGCCTCTGTATTGATTTAGAAGGGGACGGTTTTACCCTCCACTGTAAGAGTTACCCAGTGTTTGTGATGGTCCAGGAGGCTTCCAGGTGATTGGACAGTGTTAAGTCTTCGGCCGCCAAGCCAAGAAGATCTGGGAAGGAGTCAGTCAGAGAGCCTTGGGCCAGAGTTCCAGGGGCTCTGGGAGTGGCTGCCGAGAGAGTTGGACAAGTCTGATTTCCAGTGGGGTCCTGTACAGATGGGACACAGCTTAGGAGGAATCCTGGGCTGCGGGCATTCCTTGGCCCAGTGACCAGATTTTTGGCACCTGAAGCAAGATCCTGGGGGAGGAGGTCCTGAAGGAATGCCTGGCCACTGTGGTTTAGGCATTTTGAAGTTCTTGTGTGCTGGAGATGTGGCTGGGGTTTCTCTCACAGCAGAGGCAAGTAATTGCAACTCAGAAATACGTTACCACTTGGCTGCCTCTTCTTTATTATTGTACACCTCTAAGGTGAGGTTAATTAAGTCCTGTTGTGGGGTTTGAGGGCCGGAAGTTAATTTTTGGAGCTTCTTTCTAATGTCAGGAGCAGACTGAGTGATAAAATGCATATTGAGAATAAGACAGCCTTCTGGCCCCTCTGGGTCTAGGGCAGTAAAGCGTCTAAGGGTTGCTGCCAAATGGGCCATGAACTGGGTTGGGTTTTTATATGATGAAAAAGAGCCTAAATGCTAACTGATTTGGGAGAGGTTGGCTAAAGAAAAAGGAGCATTAACCTTGACTATGCCTTCAGCTCCAGCCACCTCTGTAAGAGGAAATTGTTGGGCAGGTTGGGGAGGGCTAGTTGTGGAACAAAACTGTAAACCGGACCGGGTGTGTATGAGGAGGGGAGGTGATAGAAGGATTATAGGGTCGGGGAGTGGAGGCTGAGGAAGATTTGGGACCTAGCTCAGCCTGGCAAGGAGCAGCCTGGGGAGGAGGGGAGGTCAGATGTGTCCTTGGAAAAGGAGGATTCAAAGGACTCAGAGCTTGGGGTGGAGACTGAAGGAACAGACAGGAGAGAAAGAAGAAAGACTTGGGATGAATCACATTGGGAGCAGAGACTACAGAGGGACCAATGTGTAAAACAATGCCTGGATGTCAGGCAATTCAGACCATTTGCCCATTTTATGACAAGAATTATCTAGATCTTGTAGGATGGAGAAATCAAAAGTGCCATTTTCTGACTATTTGGAAACATTATTGAGTTTGTATTGGGGTTAAGTGGCATTGCAGAAGAAAATAAGGCATTTAGATTTTAGATTAGGTGTGAATCGAAGAGGTTTTAAGTTCTTGAGAAAACAGGCTAAGGGAGAAGAAGGGGGAATGGAGGGTGGAAGATTGCCCATAGTGAAGGAGGCAAGCCCAGAGAAAAGAGAGGGAAGAGACACAGCTGGCAGGGGCGGGGAGGGGGTGGCGGTACTTGCTACCCAGTGGAGGTGGTACCTGCCACCAAGGTGAAGGATCAAGGCAGGTGTCCCTGTGGTTATCAGACACCTCTGAAATGCGGGTGAATAATCAGGCATGCATCCCCGCAGTGATTAAACACCAAGGAAGACTGTCTTCCCGAGTCCGTGACCGGTGCCAGAATTTTTGGTTCATGGATAAAACGCATCTCCTCTGTCTCTACTGGAAAAGGAAAGAAACTGAAATTAAGGGAAGGGAGACATTGAAGGGTGGCACCGAAATTGAAAAGAAAAAGAAGTTTAGGAATAGTGAGAGAAGTTGGAGAAGAGAGTAAAAAAAGAGATTGCTTATGCAATTTAAAATTGGCAAGGTGTTTCTTGGGCCAGTCTGAGGACCCGTGGTCCTAAGTGGATTTTCTCATGGAGCAAAGAGCGGGAGGACAGGGGATTGATCTCCCAAGGGAGGTCCCTGATCCGAGTCACGGCACCAAATGTCATGCACATCTGTGTGAAGAGACCACCAAACAGGCTTTGTGTCAGCAATAAAGCTTTTACTCACTTAGGTGCAGGTGGGCTAGAAGATAGGGGTGGGGTAGTTTTATAGGATTTGGGTGGATAGTGGAAAATTACAATCAAAGGGGATTGTTCTCTGGTGGGCAGGGTCGGGGGTCACAAGGTGCTCCAGTGGGGAGTTTCTGAGACTCATTGTCCAGGAGAAGTAATTTCACAAGGTAATGCCATCAGTTAAGGCAGGAACCAGCCATTTTCACTTCTTCTGTGGTTCTTCAGTTGCCTCAGGCCATGTGGATGTATACGTGCAGGCCTGGGCTCAGAGGACTGAGTATACATGAGAGATAACTCAGAGAAATGAGTAAACCTCTAAAGTAGATCTCAAAAGGTTGTTTTCAGACTTCAGGCTTAAATACAATCATTCTCAAAATCAAAGAAAGAGGGGCGTGGGGACAGGCCCTTTAACGGTACAACAAGGATAAGGTCTGTTATGCAGATTTAAGTATATACCCTTTCCTTTAAAGTCTCTGGTGATTTACTTGGTCTTCTCTTCCTGGTGCAAAGTAGGAAATACTTTTTACAAAAGGAGATCTCTTTATAGATGTCAGTTTTTCTTATAAAAGGATAAACTTTCAGACCTGCTTCTGTGTCTGAGGTTTGTCAAATTACCAACACAAAATAATCCTGTGCCATAGAGGTGAATTGGGGGTGCATATACTGGTCTCCTATAGTCATATATGGAGGAACATTTTCTGAACCCCATCAGTAGCAATACAGCCTATATCCTTATGAGCCTTGTAAAGTGACTATTTAGAATCTAACAAGGGTTGATGGAATAAGCATCTGACCAACGTAAATCAAAGAAAATTACTGCAGCGAGTCTCAATCATGTTAGAGGTTTATTTGCCAAGGCTAAGGATGAGCACAGGATAAAAAAAACACAGACCACACAAAACATCTGTGTTTTCTGGCACTTCAATATTTAAATGAAAAAAGTGGATACTAAGGGAAAGAGGGATAAAAGAGGCAAGTGGTTGCATTTCTTTGAGTCTGCTCAGTCTTCACTGAATACACATTTTACATGTGAAAGGGAATAGAGGAATAGTCACTTATGTAATTATCTCTTGTTCAGTGAATCTGCATTTTTATGTAAGATAAAATAAACATAGGGTAGAGGAAGCAGTTAGATATGCATTTGTCTCAGGTGAGTGGAGGAATGAATTTTAGTTCTGTCCTTTGCCCCATAACTATGAAGATAAGTTGTCAATTTACACTGTCACCATGAAATTTAACAGGACCATTATAGGGGAAAGATCTTGGGGGCCTACGAAGAATTTCCTTGTGAGCAAATTGTGAAGGAGGTATGTAGCTTTTTTATCTTTGTAGTTATTTTATTAGGAACAAAACCAGATGCAGGTTTGGGTGACCCAGTTCCCAGCTTGACTTCTCCCTTTGGCTTAGGGAGTTTGGGGTGCTGAGATTTATTTTCCTTTCACATCACCCAGACCTTATTTAATCTCAGACTTTCCCATTGTGCCTCACTTGCAGTGCTCTCTTAGAACAGAATACCTTCCCAGCAAGGATATCACACTCCTAACTTTTAATCTATTGCCTTCATTTGCAGACTGTTCAATCATTGTTTGCCCCCTCTCATTCTGGTGCAACCCATTGTGAAATTAATAAACAAATAATATCTATTTTAGTTTGACCTTATCTCTGTACCTGTCAAAGATGTAGCATCCTCAAGGACAGCCCTCATGGGTGTATTTCAGCCATTCACTCTAATTTCAAACAGTTCTTATACCTAGTCATGTAATAGTTCTCATATGGACACAAAGCTTCTGAACTTGCATTTAGAGAGATTCTGAATAACTTTACTAACAGGGGGAATGATTTTCATTAAATCATCAACATTCTATATCTTATTTTTTTTTTGCTACCAAGAGATTATGTATGGAAAATGGAAAGGGAAAAAAGAGAAATTAGATATATTTACCTGTATGCATACAATCCTTTAATATACTTGGGTTTTTCTATCTTTATTTCTATTCTAAGGCTTGGCACTAAGTTTCAACAGTACATGAAGGATGGCTGTATCATGAATAAACTGTCCTAGGTTTCTAATAGGCCCTACCCATTCCTATGTGAAAATTAATCTACTACATTATGTTGCCTTTTGTTTGAGATTTAGCCCTGGAATGTTTATGAAAATACTATTTAATGTTAGAATGCATCAGAAATATGTCTAGTTATCCTTATATTATTCCTGGAGAATTTTTTCTTTATAATTGACCAAAATGCGATTACTTGTGATTTTAAATTTATGTGAAATTATGTCATTGTTTGTAGCAAAATGGCTTTGAAACAGAAAAGCTATAATTGTTACAGAATGCTGGGGCTCAGCAAGTGATACTCCATAAGTATGGCTCTTTAGTATGGTGAACATTTGGAACTAAAATAGGAAGGCCTTAGAAGCTGCCTCTGAATCAAGGATTTTCTGACCTCTCCTGTCTTCCCCATCTCCTGCCCACCCAGCACAGGATAAAATTTTACTCTGATATTTCCTTATCTGTTTTAACACTGGATCTGCCAAAGAGAATACAATTGCCTTCCATCCCCTCCCTGAAATTTCATTATCTTTTCTTCCCAATGACTTCTGCTCTCATCTGATGAAATTTCATTTCTGTTGAAGAAAAAAGACTGAGGAATGTAACCACATCTGGATGGATTTTGTCACAAGACATTGTCTGTATGTAGGGCTCATTCAGGTTACAAAGAGATCATTTCCAAGACAATATCTGCCTTCTGCCTCCATTCAATTCCCCTGAAAATAATTTACTACCCCTAAAAATTGCCACATTTCCTCTTCCCCTCTGAAGGCTGGTATATAAGCATCTAGACCTTAGTAAGTTATTGCGTAAGGATTCTCCTGTTATTCCCCTGTGCTTATAGTTAGTAAATAAATTTGTATGCCTTTTTCTTCTGTTAATCTGCTGATTGTCAGTTCATTTTCAGCAAACCTTCAGAGGGTGACAGGGAAGCCTTCTCTTCTCCCCTACAGATCTGGCATAGTTAGCAAGATATGCCAGAAGCCACAGTCCAGTGAACCCAGTGATACCAGTGGGCTGGGAAAGGTACCTGAACTCCAGTGGGAAATCAACCCCAACCAGTATCCAGGCTCTTGACACCATCAAGTGAAAGAATTCAAGGATGAGTTAGAAAATAGTGCAAGCGTGGAGATTTATTGCAAAGGGCAAAGTACACACTCAAGAGAGGGAAAAAATTGGGCAAACTCGAGAGGAGGGTGGTATACTCAAGACTGAGTCGTACAAGGGGGTTTGGGAGCTACTACTGTGGCAGCACGGATCTCACTAAGTCAGGCCTCCATAACAACTGTTCCAGCACTGACTGAGTGGTGAAGTTAAATATTAAAAGCTGATAGAGCCAGTGCCCTTCTGCAAAGGCTGGAATGTAATGGAAGCCCACCAAGAGTTTTGCTAGGCCTTTCCTGAGCCCTGAAGCATGATGAGATAACAAAGAAATTCTTAATGGGACCTGTTTAGGATTAAACAAGTTTTACTGGGAGTCTGAAGAAACTCCCCAGGCCTCCACAAACAAGTTTATTGGGGGTCTGAAGGAACTCCCCAAACTTCCATAATTTAGCAGGAGACAAGCGAAGGGTAATCACCCAGCACCTGGATCCATGTAGATTACATAAATTTACTGAGGCTCCAGAGGAAGGTCTTCAGGACTCAGATCTTAGTTATAGATTAAAATAAGTTCATCACTTATGTCTTTAGATGAATGCACACTCACACATAAACATGTAGCTTAGAAAGTATGATAAGTTCTGGAAAACTTTGTAATTTTTAATCTGGCTACCTTTTCCAGGCCTTCTCCCTGTGACCAGTTACAGAAATAAAAGCTCCCTTCTCTCCCAGTTCATCTGCGTCTCATTATTGGGTCATCAGAATAAGCAGCCTGACCCTGCGTTTGGTCTGGGAACACTACCTTTATGGGTTTCTTTAATCAAAGGGTGGAATATTCATGAAAATTCCTGAGAAGAGAGGGAGATTTCTCAGAACTGTGGTGCCACCCATTTTACACCAAATGGGGTGTTCTTGGAAGTGTCATGGCACTGGTGGGTGTGTGATCTAGTATGTTAATGAGCATATAATGAGATCATAGATGACATTTTGGTCACATCTAGGGCCATGTTGAGTCCAGTTGGTCTTAGCCAGCTTTGGCTACACCCTGGCTTTTCAGGGTCCTATCAGCCCATAGTCCTTAGTCATGTGAAACTGCTGCCTGGGATTTTGTATTCTCCTTTGACCATCCGGTATTAATTCCTGTCTCACCAGGACGTGAGGAGCTGGCAAAAAGGCTAAAAGTTTCTTAACAATTAGACTCCTGGGTCTTTATTTGTGGAATCCAGTCAAGCAGATAGTAAGAATCACTGCTGGTTGGTTGGTTGGTTGTGTTTTTGTTTATTTGTTTGTTTTACCTTTTAAAATTTAAAATAATAGGAGAAAAGCATTTGTATGGACTAGTCTTAGGTATAGCAACTCTGGGGTATTTTTGCTGTGAGTAGTCATATTATCTGATCTTTCCTACCGTAAATGGTCTTTGTCTTCCCCTTTGATTTGTCATCAGTAAGAGAACTGCAGGATAGAATATGGCCCTTAAGCCTTTGTAAGCTTGTTGTTTGAGCCAGCCTCATAGACTGGTGAGTTTGCAGTTCTCATCAGACTGATATTTTTTAAAACAAACTGTGCTATAGTTCCTTGAAATAAAATAAATGAAGTTTCTGTATCATCTTGTTTTATGTCTTGAAAATTTGTCTTTTGTGACTAGGCAAGAGCACCCTCTCTTGACCTCCACCAACCAGTGGGCATGATTTTCAAGTTATGTCAGGTGGCCAGTATAAAAACACTGAAACCTTGAGACACATAAAATTACTAAATAGCACTGTCTCTGTTTTGAACATGCCAAGCTGTCAGAAGAGTTTGTCTTAATAAGTCCCGTCCATAAGAGGCTTTTATCATCTCAACTTTTGTTGCCTGGTTAGTGCTGGGAAAGCTCAATTTCAGAAGTGCTATGCAGTGTCACAGGTTGGCAGGTCTGTGACTGGCAGCACCCCCATGTGCCCATTTGTCCATGTGCTCATGGGAAGCACTGGAGAGATCATCTGCACAGCACAATTTTTAACTATTCTGTGGCAACAAAGATCTTTTGGTTTCCTTAGTCTATTTCTGGAAGTGAATATTTGTGGTACATGGAGGCTGCCTCTTCCATGCTCTCTTTGGTAACACCTCTTGCTTCAATGGTAAAAATTTATTCTAAGCCTGGAAAATTACTTCATGGTTTTTCCATGAAGAGGAGTATTGGATTGAGTCATTGAAAGTAAGGGCTAACCTGATTAAGCCCACCAAACTTAACCTACCTTTCTTGCTTTTAATTGCATACTTCTAATTAATCTTAAAAGCTATAAAGTAAAAGTCATGTAGCTCAGTAATCTACTAGTTTCCTTGTAGATAACATCTCTGACATATAGGTCACCATGCTAATGGTTAAAGTGTTTCTTGGGAAACTGGAAATAGCTCTTGTCCAATTCAGGTGGTTGAGATCACTGACCCTTCAAATGGGCCTATGAAAATGCCTGAAAAGTGACCTTTTGATGTCAGAGGGCTAAAAACTCCTCCCTCTGATCATGCTTATGCCATCATTTTCTGAACATGTGTCATATGAAGAACAAGAACCCTAACTATGTGTGTGCAGGCGACCAAATATCTCACTTTTCCACACTGCCAATCATTTTACCCCATACTTTAGACCACACCATTTCTTTATCCTATAAATATCCCTAAATTCTATCTTCCAGAAGGCAAATTTAAGACCTGTTCTCCCACCTCCTCACTTGGCTGCCTTGTGAATACATTCTTTCTCTTTTGCAAAACCTGTCATCACAGCTTCACAGTGATTGACTTGCTGTGCACAGGCAGAATGAACCTGGTTTCATATCATCACTATTTTAATAAAATATGCCATTGAGGATCCTAATTATCAATGACCAGACAATGGATCTTTAAAAGTTAGAAAGGCTCCTATATTTAAAACTATATACATATAAATGCATACATATATACATACACACGCATATGCATGTGTGTGTGCATGTGTGTGTGTGTTTGCAAAGAGCTCTCCTCTTAAGCAAAAATCAGATTTAAAACAAAGTTAAAATCCTTTGAATGCTGAAATTGGCTGTTTTGGATTCCCAGTGGGATTTGCAAAAAAAAAAGTACTCCAGCCTGTGAACTAATGGCTAGGATTCAGTGTTTTTTCTGCCATAGCTTTGGTTTGGTCAGGGTTATCAGTCCTTTGAAGACGTAAGTTCTTTAACTTAGCAGAACAAAAGACACATTTGTAAGAACTGGTTTAAATTGTTTTTAATTTATATTAGTATGGCCCTCGACTTTTGGGATACCTATTTGTTTGTAATACTTTCCTTCCCATAAATGGCTTTTGTTTTTCTATTTTGTTTAATGGAGTGCTTGTCTTAAAACTTTCCCTTCTTTAAGCTGTTATTGGAAGTCATCTAGATCTTGGAAGGGCTGTAGCTTACTGTTCCTTCTTTGGAGACCTTGGTTTCTTGATTTTGGTCTCCTGTGTGCTCATTTGTTTTGGTTTTAAGTCATGTGTTTATGTATACTTTTGGTTTAAAACTTTGGCTTATTTTTAGAGCCTGGCAGCAACATTTTAATCTGTTTTTCTTGCTTTCTCTACCAGGATAAAATAAACCCATATGCTAAAAGAAACAAGAGAAACATGCCTTAAGATAAAAAAACAGGAATATGACTAGAAACTCTCTTTGCCCTGTCTTTCTATCTTTCTCATCTTCATTAGCTTTTCTCTGCAGCCTCCTTGGAGCAGGCCAGGGTAGACTGGAGGGTTAGATGCAGCTTGGTCCAGTAGACACATGCCTTCTGCCACCACCAACACTGCCACCACCATTGGTCCCTCAGCTCTGGTGAAAATCTGGCTGCTCATGTGCCAAACTTTTCTAGAGCTCACCTATTACTGTGATGGTTAATACTGAGTGTCAACTTGATTGGGTTGAAAGATGCACAGTATTGATCCTGGATGTGTCTGTGGAGGTGTTGCCAAAGGAGATTAACATTTGAGTCAGTGGGCTGGGAAAGGCATACCCACCCTTAATCTGGGTGGGCACCATCTAAACAGCTGCCAACATGGCTAAAATATAAAGCAGGTGAAAAAAAAACATGAAAAGACTAGACTGGCCTAGCCTCCCAG
>NW_012113141.1:16801451-16805083 GCF_000951035.1 Colobus angolensis palliatus
GTCTCGGCCTCCCAAAGTGCTGGGATTACAGGCTTGAGCCACCGCGCCCGGCCTGGGTTTCTTTTCTAAGTTATAAACAAAATAACTATGTATTTTACTTTAGGGTACTTGCTTTGATAATAATTGACTATATCATGTGCTGTATCATTGATTAATAGAAAAATAACTTAGTCATTAGATTAAGGTTTATCTAATTTCTACTGTATTTTTCCAAGCATAAGTGCTAAGGATGAATACATCAAATAAATATAAGTAGAATCAAAGTCTACAAAGTTACTCCATTTTAACAACAATTATATTGCATAATATGTTTACTTAAAGCTTTCTCAAATCTCTTTGATAACTACACCCTTCAGTTTTTACTAAGTTAAATTAAGTGATAGGTATTCAACCAAATTTTAGATCATTTTCAAATAGGATAAAATACTAAATTAATAACAAAACATTTATCTATTTTGGCTTCTTATTACAAAGAAACAAAATATATTTTTGCTTGTTAGTATGTTCTGTTTCACATTTTTAAAAATTTGTGGGAAAAGTATTTTTAGAAATTACAAAGTAAGTATTCATAAAATACTGATATGTAAAAGACAAATGAAATTGCTTACTTTCCAGGTTTTCCCTGGAAATTAATGATACTAAGAGTTAAAAGTCTAATTAATATACATAATTAAAACTACTAAAACTCAGAAAAATAATTTTGTATATAAAGTGTACAGAAAAGCAAGATATGCTTTTAGGGAAGAAGGTTATAAGAAAAAAATAAGATTATTGCTTTTGTTAAAGAAAAAGTAACTTTTAATAGTTTAGAGGTTAAAGTTTGTTTTAGAATGAAAAAAGATACACATAAAACTGAATGAGTAAAAAGTTACAAAAGGATAATGACAGATAAATCTTAAAATGTATTTGTATGTGTGATCAAACTGAATAAAATTAAATGAATTTAATACAATATTTTTAAAAAGTCTTAATATCAAAAGTACACTGATACAAAACTACAATGTGTCTTCTCTTTTCAACAAGATTTTTATATATTAAGAGATAGTAAGATATTTTTGTTTACCTTTTGAGTGAACTGAAAAGGAGAGAGAGATTCTAATGTTAACAAGATATTCTCCTGTGCTTCATGTTTTCTTTATTGGGTCTTTGATTATTTAGGAAAACTAATTAAAAAGTTAAGGGTTTTTTTTTTTTTTT
Source organism: Colobus angolensis palliatus (assembly GCF_000951035.1). Lineage (NCBI taxonomy): Eukaryota > Metazoa > Chordata > Mammalia > Primates > Cercopithecidae > Colobus > Colobus angolensis. Next base: position 16,802,649 of record NW_012113141.1, read on the forward strand.
TTTTTTTTTTACAATCACGTAGCTTCCTGTATTAGTTTTTAAAGTCTTTTAATCATGACTCTGGTTAAATTAATGACTATTTTGATCATGTGCTTTAAAACTATTTTGTCAAACTTTTCAAAATCAAAATTAAATCTTTTTAATTTCAAGCAAACTTTTGGAGATTGCAGAACGAACCCTAGACCAACAGAAATATATTAAACTGATTAGGCTCGTTTGCTAGGTTAAAATTATATAAAAAACATTGTCTAAATAGAAATTACATTTAACTTTCTTTGAGTTATATTTGGATATGGTAGTGACATGTATGTTCCAAAATTATGTGAGATTCCTAGAAATCTAATATATTGTGGTATATGTTATCAGTCATAATTTTACTTATTATGTTTTATTGTTGTAGACCACAGAAATAACCAAATTTCCTTATCAGTTGCATTATAATTATAATGAACTCCCATCAGTTCTCTAATCACGGCCATTGTGAGTCTTTTTGACCATAGGTGATTGCTTTATTCTAATGCTTTTTTATTTCCCTGAAAGCTCTTTGCAAATCTCACAGTGTTGTGTCCTCAAGGAGATATATGGAAAAAATAAAAAGAGCTCTAACAAATACAGGTTTCTAATAACTTTGAATTTGTACCATTGGACCCAATTTCCTAAACTCTAATAAGAAAAAAGCTGGACTCCTAAAACTGCCAACATCAAGCAGAACAATAATTAATTACATAGTATTGAACTGATGAAGCATTATAATTTATGACTCTAAAACATTGCTAATTCTTGTTATGTTTTGTTTTCTAGATTTTATTTTTTTCTCTTAAGTTATGTATAGTTTACAGCAATTTGGTAAAGATTACTTTCATAAATAGAATTGAAACATTTACTTTTATCTTTTTGATTGATCCTCTAAAGTTTTTAGACTATTGATGAGTATTTGCATATTACAACAGTATATTTACTTATATAAGTTTAATTAAAAAACTGTTCTACTAAGAGGATGATTGAAAACACTTGTTATATTATCAGAGTTTTGCCTGTAATATCCTATAATCATATGTGACCAGACAATTTTAAGAAAGTGAGGTTGACTTTATAAAGTCACTAGAAGCTTTTTGGACAATTTGCATGACACCTTGTATACATGTTTCCCTTATAGGATTCCTAGCCTTGTGATTAAAGCATGTCACTTTCTGATAGGCCCAGGAAACTCAAGACATTTTAAGAGTCTTAAGAAGAGAAAAATTCACCCAATTTGTGCAAGTATGATAGGCACAGTCTGAGGATGTGGTCTTAAGTTTGGCTTCTAAGCCTCAAAAGACTTTCTAAAAGGTTAGTCTGGGGTTTCTTATGAAAAAGTTCAAGCAAAAGCAATGTTAAAAGAGCCTATATAGTAAATCACTATTCATGCCAAACTTATGTAAATGATTAGGCCAATCTTAATGAGACTAAACATATTTTACAAATTAGTCTTACCATGATTATCTTTGATAGTAATGGGGAGGACTAGATAGAGAAAAATTATGTGACGGGGGAAAAAACACTATAAGGCAATCGTTAACAGATTCTAGCTCATTGTTTTTAGATTTTATTATTTACCTGCAATTTGAACCAAATTCTAAATTGTTTCCTGGCTGCAAGTCTCTGAACTAACATTTCCAAAGTTTTCTCCCATTTTTCAATCTTGGTGTCACTGCAGTTAAAACTGCTTTTTCTGGAACCCCACAAGTTAAAACTGATTGACTAGATTAGACTTCAGAGAAATTATCATACATTCAAACAGCAGTCCAGAAAAATCTTCCAGATTGTCACCTCCTTTTCCTGCTTCAACTAAATATCCTTCAAACCCAAATCTAGGAATCTTCTCAACCGATCGCCTTCCAAACTCTAGAAAACTAGTTTTTAGACTCCTCTAGACAATAGGTTTTATTTTTCTTCTGTTTCCATACAACTGCTGCTTAATGAAGGTCAGTTTGTCTGCATCATATATTGAGGCTAACTTTGAAAGCCCAATATCATCTTCTAGAATTAGACACAACTGTTTAATTAAACCGCACTATTCCCAGTGATAGGAGACTGGTATAATAGGATATTTTGCCACTCAGCTACAAAATTGGTTATTTTTTCTCAACAGCTACCAGCTCTGTGGGTTTTTGTGGATGAAACTGTAAGGGATGTTTCAGACAGAAGAATATTGTGGCTCAGAAAACAACACCCCAAAAGTACAATGCTTTGCCATGTTGAACACTTTGAGCTAAAATAGGAACGCCACAGAAGCTGCCCACAAATCAGGGACTTATTTTTAACCTCTCCTGTCTTCCTACCAGCACAGGGTGGGGTTTTACTCTAATATTTTTTATATGACTTAAGACCAGACCCTCCAAAGAGAATACAGTTGCCTTCCATCCCCTCACTGAAATTTCATTATCAACCATAGA
>NW_012113141.1:16810513-16815849 GCF_000951035.1 Colobus angolensis palliatus
AAGAGTCTTAAGAAGAGAAAAATTCACCCAATTTGTGCAAGTATGATAGGCACAGTCTGAGGATGTGGTCTTAAGTTTGGCTTCTAAGCCTCAAAAGACTTTCTAAAAGGTTAGTCTGGGGTTTCTTATGAAAAAGTTCAAGCAAAAGCAATGTTAAAAGAGCCTATATAGTAAATCACTATTCATGCCAAACTTATGTAAATGATTAGGCCAATCTTAATGAGACTAAACATATTTTACAAATTAGTCTTACCATGATTATCTTTGATAGTAATGGGGAGGACTAGATAGAGAAAAATTATGTGACGGGGGAAAAAACACTATAAGGCAATCGTTAACAGATTCTAGCTCATTGTTTTTAGATTTTATTATTTACCTGCAATTTGAACCAAATTCTAAATTGTTTCCTGGCTGCAAGTCTCTGAACTAACATTTCCAAAGTTTTCTCCCATTTTTCAATCTTGGTGTCACTGCAGTTAAAACTGCTTTTTCTGGAACCCCACAAGTTAAAACTGATTGACTAGATTAGACTTCAGAGAAATTATCATACATTCAAACAGCAGTCCAGAAAAATCTTCCAGATTGTCACCTCCTTTTCCTGCTTCAACTAAATATCCTTCAAACCCAAATCTAGGAATCTTCTCAACCGATCGCCTTCCAAACTCTAGAAAACTAGTTTTTAGACTCCTCTAGACAATAGGTTTTATTTTTCTTCTGTTTCCATACAACTGCTGCTTAATGAAGGTCAGTTTGTCTGCATCATATATTGAGGCTAACTTTGAAAGCCCAATATCATCTTCTAGAATTAGACACAACTGTTTAATTAAACCGCACTATTCCCAGTGATAGGAGACTGGTATAATAGGATATTTTGCCACTCAGCTACAAAATTGGTTATTTTTTCTCAACAGCTACCAGCTCTGTGGGTTTTTGTGGATGAAACTGTAAGGGATGTTTCAGACAGAAGAATATTGTGGCTCAGAAAACAACACCCCAAAAGTACAATGCTTTGCCATGTTGAACACTTTGAGCTAAAATAGGAACGCCACAGAAGCTGCCCACAAATCAGGGACTTATTTTTAACCTCTCCTGTCTTCCTACCAGCACAGGGTGGGGTTTTACTCTAATATTTTTTATATGACTTAAGACCAGACCCTCCAAAGAGAATACAGTTGCCTTCCATCCCCTCACTGAAATTTCATTATCAACCATAGATTGAGGGATGTAACCACACCTGGATAAACTTTGTCACAAGACATTGTCTCTCTCTCAGGATCATTCAAATTACAAAGAAAATCATTTATAAAATAATGTCTGCCTCTTGGGTCCTTTTAATTCACCTAAAACTATTTACTACCTCTCAAAAATTTCACATTTACATCTCCTTTTCCTCTATGAAGAAGAGTATATAAGCGTGAAAACCTTATTGGGTTATTGAGTAATAATTCTGCAATTCCCCTCTCATGAGTGTTAAATAATTTTTATGCCCTTTTCTTTTGTTAATCTGTGTATTGCCAGTTACACAGCAACTGGCAAACCTTCAGAGAATAAGGGGAAACTTTCCTTTTTCTCCTACAAGTAACACTGAAGAACCAGTTTGTAAACTTCACATAATTTTTATTGTTACCTTTTAAATGGTTTACTGATTATTCTAAGAAAATCTTTTAATGTATCTCCATGACATTTTATACTACAGCACAAAAAAGAAAAATGCTAATTGTATGTACATTATAACATTTTACCATCATTTCTAAATTAAAAAGTATTAAATTGAGTTTGAAATTGCCTAAGCAAAATTATGACAGTGAAGCAGCTTCATTGTCTGGGGTGAATATCTGGGGTTCATCATCTTGTGCCAAGAAAATTTAAGATACGGACACACATGAGGAATTTAGGAGTAGAGGTTTAATAGGCAGAAGAAAGAGAAAGGAGAACAGCTCTCTCTCTAGTGAGAGAGAGGGGCTTCGGGATAGGAAAGACCAGCTGGCATAGGATGCACCAGATTTTACAGGCAGGCTTGAGGAGGTGGTATCTGACTTACCTAGGGCCCTCAGATTGATTTGATCAGGTGTGATATATACATAGTGTGCAAGGAAGGCTGGCTACCCCACCCTAATCTTATTATGCAAATGGGCTTTCCGCTTGACCTGCAGTATTGTATCTGCTCCTTACTGTACACATGGCTGGCAAAAAGAAGAGAAGATGGAGCTGCCATTTTGGACACACCTAGTCCCAGGCAGTATTTTTCTGCCAACATGTGCAAGCTTGCTTGTCTATGTCTGCGGCTTGATTTTGGGACTGCTATTTGTTAGAAAATGATTTTGGAGCTGTTTTTCATTAAAAAGGAAACTTTTCCCAGGACTCCCATGCCCTCACTATCTGCCTAAGTAATTTCTTCTTAACTCCTATATCAACAGCAAGAGAAATCTGACATAGTTGACTCTATCTTGCTTCTCATTTCCAAATTTCTTTGGTCATTTCTGGGAGTAGAAGCTAACCTTAGGAGGAATTCGGTTTATAGTTTAACTTGAAAGAAAGAATGAGAGCAATCTTTCTAAACCTAATCCCTTCCCCATTCAGGGCCGAAATTGTCTTTATAAGACTAACGAGAGGTCACAAAATAGGTATAGTTTTATAATCCTTTACTGCTCAAGAGTTATGTAGCCAAAAGTCACAAAATTTATGACCTAATTCATGACTCAACTCATCTTTGAACCCCACGTAGAGGCAGACTCAGTGCATGAGGGCCATTTTCCACACCCACATGATTTCACCCCCAACCGATCAGCAGCACCGCACCCATTCCCTAGTCCCCTATCCACCAAATTGTCTAGAAAAACCCTAAGCTCTAAGCCTTGAGGGAGTCTGAGTGATAACTCCAGTTCTTCCATGTGTGCTGGCCTTTCATCAGTTAAACTTTCTCCACTGCAATACCATGGTCTCAGTGGACTGATTTGCTCTGTGCAGTGGGCAGAAAGAACCTGCTGAACGATCACAAAACGTAAAAAATATATTATCTTTCAATTTAATGGACAATGTCTCCTGCACATTCTAGGTATTTTAAAAATATTTTAAATTCATCCAAATTAGATTGCAGGTATATATGCTTATGTGGTTTTTTGCTGATGGCTACTCTTCCTCTGAAACATAAAGTATTTTCTGGAATAGTATTTCAAGCATCTGTTGAAAATTAGCCACATGAACTAATCATTTTTATATATATAAATTTTTTTTTTCTTAACTCAACAGAATAGATGACTCTATTGCAAATTGATCCCAGCTCCTGAATTTGGTTAACTTTGACCTTTTCTGTAATTCTCCTAATTTAATCCCTTTAGCTCTAATTAGGTTGCCATGTACAATGTCACCCACTTCCACCCACTTGTTTATACTAACCTAATTTTTTAAATCACAAGTTCTGCTTTCAGTTGATTCTTAGGCAAGCATGCATTCTGATGATGTTAAGCATTGCTCATAAGACATTTCCTACTAAATTGATTAATTTTTTTTGTTGTTAACATGTGGACTTTCTTAAATGCTAAAGGTGGCATTTTCTATTTGCTTACCTTAATATCAGCTTCCTTATCCATAAATAGGAATAATAGTTTCATTTTGTTTTTATTTTTGTTTTCTTGAGATAGAGTCTCACTTGGTTGCCCAAGCTGGAGTGCAGTGGCACGATCTCAGCTCACTGCAACCTCTACCTCCCAGGTTCAAGTGATTCTCCTGCCTCAGCCTCCCAGGTAGCTGGGATTATAGGCACACACCACCACACCTGGCTAATTTTTGTGTTTGTTAGTATAAAAGGGGTTTCACTATGTTTGCCAGGTTGGTCTCGAACTCCTGACCTCAGGTGATCCGCCTGCCTCGGCCTTCCAAAGTGCTGGGATTACAGCTGTCAGTTACTACACCTGGCCCAGGAACAATAGTTTTCTAATAGTTTCTAGCATCACTATAGTCCCAGCTATTTGGGAAGTTGAGGTGGGTGGCTCACTTGAGCCCAGCAGGTGGAAGCTAAAATGAGCTTAAAACAAAACAAAACAAAATAAAAAATCTGGAGAATCTTTTAACAACTAAGAGACTAAATTAGTGGTTTCTAAACTTTTCTCAAAAAAAGACTTAGGCACAAATGGCTTCATTAGTAAATTCTATAAATTCTACCAATCTTTATAAGAACCAAAATTCTTCACAAACTTTTCCAAAATTAGGGAAGGGAAAAATTTCCAAATGATTCTATGAGGTCTGTATTGCCCTGATGCCAAAATTAAACAAAAATATGGTGAAAGACACAACAAACCAATATTCCTTTTGAATATAGTTGGCAAAAATCTGCAACAACAAAAACAACAACAACAAAAATACAGCAAACCAAATCCCATATTATATATAAAGAATTATATATCATGGCTAAGTGGGGTTTATCCCAGGAATGCAAGGTTACTGTAACATCTTAAACCAATCAATGTAATAGATCTTTGCAATAGAATAAAGAACAAAACTCACCTGATAATCTCTATATACATCAAAAAGTCATTTGACAAAAATATTAATATGATACCTGTTTATGATAAAAATATTCAACAAACTAGGAAAAAAAGAACTTTCTCAACCTGAAGAAGAAAATCCATGCAAAACTCATCTAAAGTACATAATGATGAAAAAACAATGCTTTTCCTATAAGATTAAAAATAAGCAAACAAAATGTTTCCTTTTGCCATTCTATCCAACATTGCACTGGAGGGTCTAGCTAGAGCAAGTCCGGTGGCAGGGGCAGAAAAAGCATCCAGAATGAACAATTTGCTAATAAATGTTACAATGTAGGTGAACCTTGAATCGCTATGCTAGGTATAAAAACCAATCACAAAATATCACATATGACATGATTTCCTCATATGAAGTGGCCAGAACAGACACATCTATAGATACAGAAAGTGGATCGGGGTTGCCTAGGGTTGGAGGATTAGTAAAAATGCAGAGTAACTGGGAAGTTTAGTAGGAGTAAGGTTTATTTTGGGGGTGACCAAATTATTTTCAAATTCAATTTTGGTAATTATTTACAACTCTCTGAATATAGTGTCATTTAATCATAGACATTAAATTGGTGAACCACAAAGTAATTGAATTGTATCTAAATAGTTTAAAGATATACTAATTTTAATTTCGTAAAATAATTCATAAATGGGCTGGGCACAATGGCTTATGCCTGTAATCCCAGCACTTTGGGAGGCCGACCGAGACAGGCAGATCACCTGTGGTCAGGAGTTCGACCAGCCTGGCAAACATAGTGAAATCCCATCTGTATTAAAAATCCAAAAACGGCTGGGCATGGTGGCTCA
>NW_012113141.1:16816435-16891432 GCF_000951035.1 Colobus angolensis palliatus
ATACCCTAGCTAATTCAGAAGGCAAAAATATAATATGAGAGGTAAACGATAAGAGCTTACTAACTTCTGATGAATCCATGATGGCTTAGCCAAAATAGTTATTCTTCCTTTTCATTGACATGCAGAATCAAAATCACAGATTCCACAAGAAGATGGACTCGTGGTGAGGTACTTTGGGTTTTCTCAGCTCTCTTCCTCTTCTAAGGACAAGAGATAGTTTATCTTGCTACAAATCCAACTGAAGTCAATCCCAGAAGTCTCCTGAAATGAGACTCCATCTCAAAAAAAAAATCTATCTATCTATTTATCTACACACACATACACACATACATCCATGTAACATTATATATGCTCTCCCAGATACCTCCTATTTTCCTCATTTTAGTTAAATTAGTCAAATATAAGATTTTTTTCAAAAATTAACACTTTCAAAGCAAGAAAGTAAAATTTGCTCATTGTGTAATCTAGTTACAGAAATATCTTTTGACTTCATTGTATGTATATTATATACATATATGTATATGTGTGTGTATATATATATTCTCACTATAGTGTTCTCACCACTATATATATACATATAAAAACACAATATAAGATCTAACCTCTTAAATTTTTGTGTGTGCAGTAGTGTTGTTAACCATAGGCACAATGGTATGCAGCAGGTATCTAGAACTTACTCATCTTATATATTCTTGAAGGAGTGTATACAAGATGTACATGCATATTATCTTTTGTTTAGTATTTTTTTCTAAATCAACAGATACATGAGAATATTTATCTTAGGCACAAAATTTTAATCTTCTAAGAGTGGTAGTGTAAATTTTACTAATTTTCTCATTCCAGAGTGTTATCATGGTGTTTGGGTTTTTGTTGTTGTTGTATTGTTATTTGTTTGGTTGGTTGGTTGGAGTAAAAACTGTCTATTCTGCATTATAACTCACACACAGTGTGTCTGGACACCTGGTATGTGGTTAGTATCATGTGAATTATCTACATTAAATGATCTTCATGAAACTCAATGGTTTTTCTAAATATAAAGATGTCATACAGTCAGATCTTCACCACTGTGGCCACAAAGAACATAACCCATAGCTTAGCTGAAGTAATGGATCCTAGCAATAACTACAGATTTTATTTTCCTTGTTGGTCTTAGGCCAATTCTGTTCACTATTTTGGCTTATATTATCAGTCAGGGGCTCTGAGGACTTAAAAAAATTTTTTAAGAGACAAGGTCCTGCTCTGTTTCCCAGGGTAGAGTGCAGTGGCTTGATCATTGCTCACTGCAGTCTCAAAGTCCTGGGCTTGCACTGTTTCCACCTCAGCCTCCCAAGTAACTAGGACTACAGGTGCATGGCATCATGCCCAGATAATGTTTTTATTTTTATTTATTTTTTCTAGAGAAGGGATCTCCCTATGTTGTGCAGGCTAGTCTCAAACTCCTAGCCTCAAGTATTCCTCCTATCTTGGACTTCTAAAGTGCTAGGATTACAGGCGTGAACCACTGTGCCCAGCCTTTAAAATATTTTTAATCTTCACAAATGAGTTATCTCAGACTAAGCAAGAAGGGTACATGGATGCCCTAGTCTTAAAGCCTGGATGGCAATAGGAAGACATTGTATTTTTAAGTGTATAGACCCCATAATCCATGGGGCATTAGACAGAGACTGAGGATTCTGAATAGGCATTATTAGACAGAGACTGAGAAGTAATTTAGTTGTGGGGGTTATAGTTTTCATGCAACTAATCTGTTTCAGAATGTTAGACAACCACTTGGTGCAGTAGGAAAATATTCTAGTTCTATCAAAGAGAAAAAAAAAAAAAAACAGTGACAGCTCTCCAGGAACTGGGAATTCTGCCAGTAACTATGTTCATGAGCCTACTTCTCAGTAGCTTATATGGAAAGAAAATTTGCCTACTACCTTGTTCAAATTATGCCACATCCCTTGATAAATACTAAGAATGGTTTGTAGTCATCACTTAATATATCTTTTACATATTCACACATGCATGCAAACACATACACGTACATACATATATATACACACATATGTATATATAGGTACCAGAATGTACATAAAATAACATGAAACAAATGATAATATAGCATGATAACATATATTGACCTTATCCTCAAGATTCAAATAATACCACTGTAAATTTTCTGCTTCAGGAACTCAAAATACAATTTAGAAAATGGTTCAGTATTTTAACAATCTTAAAACACTGTATGGAAAGAAGGTTCAAATTCTTGAAATATAATGAAAGATAAGTGAATACGGAGAAATGGCAAGAAACAAAATTGTTTAAAAGGAGTAAAACCTATATTGAGGGTAGCAAGTGATTTAAATGATACAACGGAAACTTGAATACATCATGTGAAAGACATTCTTAAGATGTTCTTCCATAATGTAAAGGAAAAGGACAAAACTTACAGAAGGAGAAAACAAGTTAAGAAGGGTGACAATGTAATCTACAAATTATATGGGACACTTTGGAAGGAACCACAGCAACTAGAAAAGAAATGATAAATAAAATAAGCTAAGTTAATATAAAAGACATAATTAGCAGAATCCAGTAGAATAAAAAATATGGAAATATAACATTACTGGTATTATCATTAGATCAAAGTAATATAGAAAAAAATATGTATGTCCAGGAACTATGGCTCACGCCTGTAATCCCAGCACTTGCAGAGGCTGAGATTGGTGGATCACTTAAGGTCAGGAGTTCAAGGCCAGCCTGGCCAACATGGCAAAACCCCACCTCTACTAAAAATACAAAAAAAATTAGCTGGGCATGGTGGCGTACCTGTAATCCCAGCTATGTGGGAAGTTGAGGCATGAGAATTGCCTGAACCCAGGTGGTGGAGGTTGCAGTGAGCCATGATCGTGCCACTGCACTCCAGCCAGGGTGACAGAGCGAGAGTCCATCTCAAAGAAAAAATATATATATATGTACACACACACACACACACGCATCCATGTAACAGTGAGATTAAGTTCCTCATAAAGTACTAAAATTCAAACTCAACATAAACTTCCTATTTGTAGTGCTCAAAGTCCCATACTGAATAAGCATTTTTAAATTCAAATCTAATTTTCTTCTCTAATGTTAGGATGAGATCTCACCAGTCTGACTCCTACACAGGAAATTGTGTAGGAGTCACACATACCTGAATGTAATACAAACAACAGGTACCTGAAGGTGCTGGAGAGTGAACAGAATTAGACAAACCTTTGTGGCGTGCACACACTGAGAGGAGAGGAATTTTGCAAATTGATTTCATGTTGTCGTTGGCTTTTAGGTTAGAGCCAAGAACATTCACTATGGGGTGGGAGACGAAGAGGGTACCATTGGAAAAACCACTATCTTTTGGACCTGGCTACCCATGGCCTCTAAAGAAAGTAGAGGAATCCTATAAGAGAAAGGGACAAGGAGGGGATTACCTAATTCTCTGACCAAACACATGCAGGAGCCTCAAAGCTAGTTAGTTATATATATTCATGGGCATTTACCTTATCAAAAATGTTGTCAACTACACATGTTTTAAAATATATTTAAAAGCAATGAATACTTGCTGAAAAAAATCTAAAATTACAGAAATAGATACATAAAATAAAGTTAATTTTCATGTAATTGGATTTATTCCAATTGTCTGACAAATTAATTAAAATTAAGAATTCAAGGTATGGAAGCCATGGTATATACTTCCTTTCTTTGCTAATCCCAAGAAACTGGAAAAAGTGTTGTTTGTAACTTGGCTTTCACTATCCAGTTAAATGCGTTTGCTGCTTAGCTTCATGATCACTTAAGACCATTGATGCTGCTTCTCTCTTTAACACTTGTTAACAGAAAATTTAAACTTTTTACATACTCAGTAGATTGGGCCTATAGAATTACTAATCCTAAGGAAGTGTTTTCCTGAGCAGAAGGTACTGTGGAGAGCAACATAACTGATATAGTCATGGACAATAAATTTGAGAAAAGATTTCTGAATATTCAAATTGAATATTTTAATTTTTATTTTTTGTAAGAACAGGGTCTTATTCTGTTGCTCAGACTGGTCCCAAACTCCTAATTTCAAGCAATCCTCCTGCCTTGGCCTCCCAAAGTGCTGAGATTATAATCATGAGCCACCATGTCTGGCTCAATTTTATTTTTACATTGGTTAAATTTTTTATTTGTCAGCAGACTTCTTTTCTAAAATTTTTTAAGGACCATAGTTAAGCCTCACAATCTAGTGGCTTAACTATGAATATAAGAATACAGTGTGTATAGTATATTTCCAACTATTATATAAATTTAAGCAAAATGATTACATGAAAAGCATCTAAGTGATAAATTATTGATTGTAATGGATGGCACACTAATGTTAAAGAAATATGAATTAACTTTGTTAAACAATAGTAAGTGTCAGTAATTCTGAATTCTCTTTAAAACTTACTTGTTTCTAAGTTCTATTATGGTGTTTCAGGTGAAGTCTATCCAAAACCAAAATATATTTTTCTTCCACTGCTAGAATTGTCCATATCAATAATTCCGTTTGATCTTTTAAAAGAGAGCATTGTTTGAGGTGGCTGTTCATTGGTTCTCTGACAAATGGCCCGTGTCCATATGGAGCAATAAATGGCAACGTATCTGCCTGTTCATTCTCCTCTCAAAAATCTCCCTGACGGATAGCAACAAAACATCATTGGAGGTCAAACAGGAATAGACATGGCTTTAATAAGCGGAGGGAGAATGCCATGATTCACATCCAAGGTCTTTTTTCAGCTTGCCTCTTTCTGTAACAAGGTCCAAGACTTGAGCTACTCCCCTGGAATAACAAATGCATGTGGATGGAAAGCCCACAGCACCTCTCATCTGTGTACCTAGATTACGGCTGATCTCAGTTGTCCTGATGTATTTACACAGATGGCCAGCTGCAAGGCAACCTATCTGGTAGAGGTCAAATAACAGGTACTTTTAAACATCTCTTCCAAGGAAGAAAAATCCCCCATGATGCAAACCATTTAAGAAAAAATACTATCTCTATAAAACTGCTCTTTAAGTAAGGACTTTTCTTGTGCCTGGTCACTTTGTGGCTGAAAGAAAACCTAGACAGAAATCGGTGTGTTGCAATCTGGGCCTTGAGAACCTATCTAAAATGCAATGTTTGGTTAATCGAGTGAGTTTAGGAATTTTAGTTTTTAGGTTTTTCAAGACTGAAGTTTCCATTGGATCAGGAATTCTTGTCTGCTGTAGCTTTATATTCATGAACATTGTGTGGAAATTGTGAGCTGCTTAGGTGGTTGCAGTGGGGAGTTATTCTATTCCTGGGTTAGAAAAGTGAGCTAAAGATGAGGTTAAAATTCTAAACCTCTAACTTGGTAGTCTTCTATGAGATTCAAATTTCCCCATCTTCAGATCTGGGGTGTTAATTTTGAACTTTTATAAGAGTCTAGCCCTGACTAGTTCCTACATTCTATGACTCATGATATGAGAGGGGGGCAGGGAAGTGCTGGGTAGAGGAGGGCGTGGTCACTGGCGAGGTCTCCACCCCAGGGCCTGTGCCCTCGGACCTAGGTGAGGACAGGCTTTTCTGTTTTCCCGCCTAAGTGTTGCATTTCCCAAGACCACCCTAGCCTGCCACGGCCCCATCCTGTGCCTATAAAAACCCAAAGACCCTAGCGGGCACGCACACAAGCGGCTGGACATCGAGAGGAACACACCAGCGTAAGAGCACACTGACAGACACTGGCAAACCGGCAGGCCAGCAACCAGTGGAATGACTTGGAGTTTGACGGGGCAGCTGGAGGAGAACTTGGCTGCTGAGGAGCACGTCTCCCTGGGAAAACCACCTTCCCACTTCGTCTCCCTTCTGGCTCCCATATCTGCTGAGAGCTACTTTCACTCAATAAAACCTTGCACTCATTTTCCAAGCCCAGGAGTGATCCGATTCTTCAGGTACACCAAGGCAAGAAAACTTGGGATACAGAAAGCCCTCTGTCCTTGCCATAAGACAAGCTGCCTATGGATGGCTAAACTCAAAGAGCACATGGTAACACATGCCCACTAGGGAGCTGTCAACATACACCCCTAGATGCTGCTGTGGGGTCAGAGCCCTGTCTCCCCAAGACCTGCCTGTCTGCCTGCTCCCCCTAGGGGTTTCGAGCAGCAGGGCACCAGAGAAGCAAGCCACACCCCTTTTGGCCCCTCTATGAGGGGGACAAGGGAACATTTCTTGTTTATGACCAGTTGCAGCAGACTTTTAAGTTTTCAGCTCTCCAGTTTTACTTCCTGGATGTTAATTACACTTCCTCCACCCTGTTAAATTCAGGCCTGACATATGATAGGCTTTGATTAATAAAATTTGAGGAGAAATGACACATTTCACTTCTGAGGAGATGTTTTAAAAGCCAATGCCTATGCCACGCATTTGTTTTTCCTTTCCCCTTGCCACTAAAAATGTTTGAAAAAGTGACTGCTCTGTTAGTCTGGGTTCCAAACAGAGGACATTGATAATACAGATGAGGGCTCCCAGCCTACTTTTGATCAACTACATCATGATCTGGAAATAAGCATTTCTAATTCACTGAGATTTGGGAGATTCTCTATTACTAGAGTTTAACCTACCCTCTCATAACTAGTATATTACTCCAGACTAGAGTAAACACTTCATTTTGAGTATGCTTCAGCCTTTTTTTTAATTGAATATGCTTTTCATAAACCTTCCTAATACCGTAGTCATTTGATTTAACTAGGATAGTTTGATACATTTCAACTTCGCATTAAGAGAGTATAGCTGGGCCAAGCGTAGTGGCTCATGCCTCATCCCAACAGTTTGGGAGGCCAAGGCAGGAGGATTGTTTGAGACCAGAAGTTCAAGTCCAGCCTGGGCAACGTAATGAAATATTGTCTCTACATAAAATTAAAAATAAAATATAGGCCGGGTGTGGTGGCTTATGTCTGTAATTCCAGCACTTTGGGAGGCCAAGGCAGGTGGATCACCTGAGATCAGGAGTTTGAGACCAGCCTGGTCAACAGGGTGAAACCCTGTTTCTACTAAAAAAAATAAAAAAAAAAAAAAAAAAGCAGGACTGATGGCTCACACATGTAATCCCAGCTACTTGGAAGGCTGAGGCACAAGAATCGCTTGACCCCAGGAGGTGGAGGTTGTGGTGAGCAGAGGTCATACCACTGCACTCCAGCTTGGGTGACGGGTGAGACTCCGTCTCAAAAATAAATGAATGAATAAATAAATAAATAAATAAAATTAGCTGGGCATGGTGGTGTGTGCCTATAGCTACTCAGGAGGCTGAGGATGGAGGATTGCTTGAGCCCAGGAATTTGAGGTTACAGTGAGCTGTGATCATATCACTGTACTCTACCCTAGAGTACAGAGTAAGAGCCTGTCTCTTAAAAAAATTAAAAGTAACAAAAAATATATATGGCTATGTCCTTGAGTCTCTAGTACCTACTTGCATTACTTGATAATTTCTTAGATTTACATAGAACCCTTGCCTTGGGGTTTGTATCAATTTAATCTCCCATCTGTTGCAAAACTCATTTATTCATTTTGGGCACCTTAATGACTATTGTTTTCATGAACTGTGTGGGACCTGATATAACCATCTGTTCTTGTGCACCAGGCTTTTAGCCTTAGACTTAGTATCTTTTCTAAGCACAAGCACCTTGATATTGATTTCTTGATGTCTATTCAGCCACTATTTCTGTGGAAAGATTCAATTTCTGTCACTCTCAGTCTATCAAATGAATGAATTCTATCAAAGCTATCCTTTGACCAATAATGGAATGCTCATTCTGTAAGTTTCTCACTTTGTGACACTATCATTTTAATTATGACATAATATTGATAAGAATTTAATAAAACATGCCATCAAAGATAGTTCAGCTAATTGTGTAGGCCAAATTAATTTACCTATGAGATGGGAAAATGATTCAGACAAGGAAATATAAATTGTCTGTAACTCTTATGCATGCTTGTGTGCATACACATGTATATGCACCCATGTACAAACATTCATTAGGGCTAAGTTAATTTCTTTCCTTGTATATATTTTTCATAGATGCTATAGTTGGTAAGCAGTGAACTATTATATTTTGGGGGAAAATATCATTGCTTCCCAGATAATTTTTAGAATATTACAATGTACTCAAAGAATTAAATGTCTATATAATATACGAATGCCACTAGACTACATTACTCTCCAGGCTGACATGCAGAATTTTTTTAAAGTATTATATTACTGGGATACCATACTGATGATTCCAATATAGTAACCATGTGCTTCCCACCCTGCTATAAACTATTTAAGAAGGCATGAGTTTTCTGTATTTAAGGACAGATCTCTGAGAAGCCTGAATTAATGTTTAATCAAACTCCTGATTCTTCAGCTTGTCATACCTCTCAGTCATGCTTCTCAGGCTAATTCTGTCTATTCTCACACTCATATGCCTTGTCATTGATTTGCCCACAGCATCTAGTCCAGTCCTCTTATCAGTAAAAATTATCTGCTCTCAGGACTCCTTTAGAGAGAGACTAGCCTTCCAGACTCATTCAACCACATCAATTCCAGGGGCAGCTCTTCAGGTTTTAGCACACCAGTCATAGAAATTACGCTACCATTTAGCACTTTCTCCTTGCATGAAGTGGGAGAAAAACATTGTTGTGATGAAATAAACCTGAAGTCCAGAAACATGTTAAGTAATTTTCTTCATAACCACATAATCAGTAGACCCAGAGTTCAATGTAGGTCTGTATCTTCTTATAGGCAGTCATTGAGGAAAAACTGAAAAAGTCATAATGCCTTGAGTACTGATAAAGGAATTTTATTTGTTTTATCAGGGATGAAAAAGTATGAGGCAGAAAAAATGGATGCTGATAGTCTCCTACTTTATGTAATGAACTGCCTGCAGATGAATGGGAGAGAGAGAAAATGGTAGCAGAGCTTAGGGGATAAAGAATGATATGCAAAGTGTTCAGGGCAATGAGTAAATGTTAAGGAGTGTTAATGAATGAGCTTTACAAGATCCACTGGTAACCTAGCTGGAACACGATAAGCCTTGTAGATTCAAGGCCAGCATTTTTCCACTTCCCATGCTCGTCCATTTCTTCACTGCCTGAATCATTATTTCTTTTGTTGTAGTTGTTGTTTTGTTTTTGTTTTGTTTTGTTTTGTTTGAGACAGAGTCTCACTCTGTTGCCAAGGCTGGAGTGCAGTGGCGCGATCTCAGCTCACTGCAAGCTCCGCCTCCTGGGTTCATGCCATTCTCCTGCCTCAGCCTCCCCAGTAGCTGGGACTACAGGCACCCACCACACCCAGCTAATTTTTTGTATTTTTTTTTTAGTAGAGACGTGGGTTTCACCATGTTAGCCAGGATGGTCTCGATCTCCTGGCCTCGTGATCCACCCTCCTTGGCCTCCCAAAGTGCTGGGATGACACTATTATTTCTTCATTGCTTTTACCTGTTGCATAAATGTTACTGTGGGATAATGACTGAGAGCAACATACCAAGAGAAACTGAGGACATAGAGTATTCTGGCAAAGACATTTTGATTTTGTGCATTCAGCATGCATTCCATTTCTCTTAAAATTACCATAGGGATTTACTGTTCCTTATAGAACCACCTTGAGGAAGGAATGGTTTGACAAGCCTGAAAACATTCTCTCTGCTGTACTCTTAAAAGATGTTACAGCCTCCTAACATCTAATTATTGCTTGAGACACTAGCAATAAGCCCAGCCCATTCCTGAGCGTCTTACTTTGAGTCCTAGAGATTGAGAAATCAAGTCCCAAGTCCTGGGCATTTCTGGATTTTGGCATCAAAAAATATTTGGGCTCCAGCTGTCCCTGATGGTCCATTCCATCAGTCCACCTCACTGGTGGTCTTTAATACAGGGTGGGAAGAGGGACAGGATTAGGAAAAATAATTAACAGATACTAGGCTTAATACATGGGTGATGAAATATTCTGTACAACAAAACCCCATGACAGAAGTTTACCCATGTAACAAACCTGCACTTGTACCCATGAACTTAAAATAAAAGTTAGAAAAAGGCAAGGATTTTAAGATTGATCTGAGAACAACCAGCCAACAATTTATTTCTTTATTCCCTTGTCCTAAAGAATACCACGATTGATTTAGTGTTTTCTGTAATTTCAACATAAATTAAATGTAATTTCAACATGAATTAAATGCCATAACAGAAAAGGAATAAAGTAAAAGCAGCAGTGATTTTAGAATAAAACTTACATAAGTAGACACAGGGTCTGAGCAAGCTTCTCAAAAGGAAAAAAGCAAAGATCTGGTTTCAAGATTTTCCTCCTTGAGTGTCAGAGTTTGTGTGTTTATGTGTGTGTGTGTGTGTGTTTTATGACACAGAGATAGACCCACAGAGACACAAAGGGTATTATTTCTAAAAGAATTTGTAAAGATTTCTATATTCACAGAAATAGCCATATTTTGGATCAGTGTCTCATGTGGTGATCACAAAGCCTTGAGTAGGCCAGAAAATGCCCATGTTAATGTTTTCCCAGATTTCCTGGGCATCCCTTCACTTGACCTCTTTATCTATTTTTTAAAGAGCTATGATATTTTTCCAGAATAGGACAGATCACAATAGCAAAAAATAAATAATAGTATTTTTTTTGCATTGCTATTATTGGGGTAAAACTTTCAGGCCCAGAAAATTGAAAAGATGAAGAAGGTACCTCTGCTTTTTGGTCCCACATGTGAATGTAGACATTGTTACTCCTGCTTTCACAACAAGAGATAGCCAGGCAAAGTGAAAATCTATTTTTTTTTTCACTGCAAGAGACTAGACATCACAGGGAAAATCATCACCCCCGTTTCTGGAGAGTCAGGCATACCCAGAAAGATACAGTACCCAAGATTCATTTATTTGGAACAGATGCCACTTGATGCCTAAGGCAATAGGAACACTTTATTCATAATTTTGATGCAGTGCGAGAGGCTGAGTCAGAATTAACACGCAAATGAGAAGCTCCTGAAAACTGCTGTCATAGAAGGACCCTCTCACCTTCACATGTTTGCCTCAGAATCCCTGGCATATTCTCACAGGTAGGATCTAAGAAAGTTCCTCACATGGCTCTGGCAGGGGGTGAGAAGGATAATCACTATGACACCCTTCCAAATGCTTTTTCCTAATGAAAGCCTCATATTGAGGGGCATGGATTTGAACCAGAAGTCAATTTGGAAATTTTTTGCTAGCGGGAGGAAGGGAGCTGTACCCTACTTTATCTATCTCCACTCTCCCTGTCTCACTTAAGAAAAAATAAATAAATAAAAAGATATAGTCAACAGGAAAGAGGGCTTCAAGAAAATAGATGGATAATGTAGTACCTAGAGATAGGACTAAGGAAAAGAAAACAAAAAAAGCTCTACCCCTGCAAAGGGGCAAAAACATATCTGAGGGCCACACCCCTAAAACACAGGTCCACTAAAAGACAGACTAAATCAGAAGGTTATAGAACACCAGGAGTATAATTCAGGAAACATGTATACACACACACACCCACATTATTATATATGTATACACACACATTATATTGTATACATATAAATCAATGCATATATACATTATATACATGTGTATATGTGTATATGTATGTATGTATAGAGAGAGAGAGAGAGAAAGAGAGAGTGAGAGAGATTTGTAATCATATCTCTTCTCTCTCATATGCTAACACCATGCTGATAAGCCCACAGGAAAAACAATGGAGAATTATGGGTGAAGGAGCTGAAGAGGTGAAAGACACAGACTGTCCTTGAGGAGAAGTACAAAGGGAAGCCCCCAAAGCCAAGAGGAGACGAAATAAACAAACCCATCATTGGGAATTTAAAAATCCTGTGCTAAAAGTTACCAAAACAAAACACAAACAAAAAAATTTAACACCGGCCAAATTTCTAGTCAAATTAACATACATCCTTACACTAAAGGTCTTATACCTCCTTTCCTATTACTCCATAAGACATGCCCAACTTTCAATAAAAACATTATGAGACACAACAAAAGGTAAGAAAAAAATATAGTCTAAAGAGTAAAAGCAGTAATCAAAACTATATGCAGTTATGATACAGATGGAGGAATTATCAGAAGAGGATTTAAAGGAACCATGATTAATGTGAAAAAGTAGATCACATGCAAGACCAAATGAATAATGTCAGCAGAGAGATGGGAAATCTTGTTTGCCAATTTTATCATCTTATCTTGGAAAAACCTAAAGATTCCACAAGAAAACTGTTGAACTGATAAATTCAATAAAGTTACAGGATACAAAATAAACATCAAAAATTAGTAACATGTCTACATGTCAATAGTGAACAATGTGAAAAATACATTTAAAAAGCAATCCCACTTACAACAGCCACACGTAAAATAAAATACTTAGGAAGTAATTTAACAGAAATAAATAAAAGATTTCTACAATGAAAACCAGAGAGCACTGATGAAAAAAATTTAAAAGGACACCAAAAAATGGAAAGATATTCCATGTTCATAGATTGGAAGATTCAATAATGTTAAAATGTCCATACTACCCAAATCAATCTACAGATTCAAGAAAATCCCTATCAAAACACTAAAAACATTCTTTACAGAAATAGAAAAAAAATTCTAAAATGTATATGAAACCACAAAAGACCCAGAATAGATAAAGCTATCCTAAGCAAAAATAACAAAACAAGAAGAATCACATTACCTGACTTCAAATTAAACCACAGAGTTATAATAATCAAAACAGCATGGCACTAGCATAAAACAGACACATAAACCAATGGAACAGAATAGAGAACCCAGAAACAAATCCACAGACCTATAGTAAACTCATTTTTGACAAAGGTGCCAACTACATACACTGGGGAAGAGAAAATCTCTTGAATAAATGGTGCTGGGAAAACTGGATAACCATATGCAGAAGAAAGAAACCAAAATCCTATCTCTGGCCATATACAAATATCAATCAAAATGGATTAAAGACTTAAACCTAAGACCTCAAACTATGAAATTACTACAAGAAAGCATTGGGGCAACTCTCCAGGACATTGATCTGGGCAAAGATTTCTTGAGCAGTGTCCCACAAGCACAGGCAACCGAAGCAAACACAGACGAATGGGATAACATCAAGTTAAAAAGCCGCTCCAAAGAAAAGGATACAATCAACAAAGTGAAGTGACAAACAACAGAACAGGATAAAATATTTGCAAACTATCCATCTGACAAAGGATTAATAATCAGAATATATAAGGAGCTCCAACAACACTATAGGGAAAAAAAATCTCATAATCTGTTCCAAAAATGAGCGAATATTTGAATAGAATTTTCTCAAAGACATAAAAATGGCAAACATGCATATTAAAAGATGCTCAACATCATTGATTATCAGAGAAATTCAAATTAAAGCTGTAATGAGATATCATCTCACCCTAGTTAAAATGGCGTATGTCCGAAAGACTGACCATAACAAATGCTAGCAAGGGTGTGGAGAAAAGGGAACCCTTATTCACTGTTGGTGGGAAAGTAAATTAGCACAACCACTATGGAGAACAGTTTAGAGATTTCTCATAAAACTAAAAATAGAGATACTATATGATCCAGCAAACCCACTGTTGGGTATATATCCAAAAGAAAGGAAATAAGTATATCAAAGAGATAGCTTCACCCCTATGTTTGTTGCAGCATTGTTTACAATAGCTAAGATTTGGAAGCAACCTAAGATTTCATCAACAGATGAATTTATAAAGAAAATATGGTACATATACTCAATGCAGTTACTATTCAGCCATAAAAAAGAATGAGATCCAGTCATTTGCAACAACATGGACGGAACTGGAGATCATTATGTTAAGTGAAATAAACCATTCCCAGAAAGGCAAACTTCACACGTTTGCATTTATTTGTGGGATATATGAAAATCAAAATAATTAAACTCAGAGACATAGATAGTAGAAAAATGGATATCAGAGGCTGAGAAGGGTAGTGGGGGTTGAGGGGGAGGTGGGGATGGCTAAGGAGTAGAAAAATAAAAAATAAAAAGAATAAATAAGACCTACTATTTAATAGCACAATAGGGTGACTATAGTCAATAAAAACTTAATTGTATATTTTAAAATAACTTAAAGAATGTAATTGGATTGTTTGTAATTCAAAGGATAAATGTTTGAGGGGATGAATACCCCATTATAGATGATGTGCTTATTTCACATTGCATGCCTTATTAAAATATCTCATGTATCCTGTAAATATATGTACCCACCTATTATGTCCCCCAAAATTTTTTTAAATAATTTTTTTTTAATTTTAGAAAAAGAAATGTTAAATTTTTCAGGCAGAAGGAAAATTAAACAGGCCAGAAATCTGTATCTACATTAAAAAAAGAGAAGAGTGTCAGGAAAGGAATAAATAAAAATAATAATGCTTCTTAATTTTTCATTTCTTATTAATGTAAAAGATATCCATAATAGTAACAATATATTGTATCATATTAAAAGTATATAAAGTAACATAGGTAATGGAAATTAATGACAGCAATGCCACAATATACAGGAAGGAAAAGTTAAGAATACTTTGTTACAAAGCACCTGCACAACAGGTAAAGCAGTACGTTGTTATTTGAAGGCAGACCTAAATTAATTAAAAATATGCAGTAAAAAATGTAGGTCATTACTAAAAATAGTTTTAAAGAAGTACAATTGATAGGCTGAAGGAGTGCCTAAAATGAGATTACATAAAATACTCCACATCAGAAAAGAAAGAAAAAGAGGGGAAATAAAAAAAATGCAGCAAATGGTTATGAATATGGTAGCTATAAATCCAAATACACAATTAAGCAACTTAAATGTGAATGGTCCAAATACACCAATGGAAAGAAGGAGACTGTCAGAGTGTATAAAAAAATCTAACTATGTGTTTTCTGTAAGAAACCCACTCTAAGCATTAAGATTCCAATAGTTTAAAATTAAAGAAATAGATAAATATATTATGCTAATACTAATAATAAAAACTCAGTAGCTATATGAATTTCAGACACAACAGACTGAAGAACACATAAAACAACCAGCGATAATCAGAAAATATTATGCAATGATAAAAGAGTCCATTGTAGAAGATGTAACAGTCCTCAACTTTTACGTATGAACAACAGAGTATGAAATTACAACAGACAAAAATGACAGAACTGGTTTTTAAAAACAGACAAACGCACCACTTTAGTTAGAGACATCAACACCTATATCTCAGTAAATCATAGATAAAGCAGGCAGAAAATCAGTAAGGATATAGATGACCTGAACAACTCTATAAATCAACTTGATAAAACTGACATTTATACAATACATCACCCAACAAAAATAGCATCTACATTCTTCTCAAGAATTCTGGGCCATAAAACACACTGTGGCTAATTTAGAGGAATATAAATTATTAACATATGCTTTTAGTCTACAATGGCATTAAACTAGAAATCAACAAGAGAGAGAGAGCTGGACAATTTTTAAGTATTGGAAATTAAATGACACAATTCTAAATCTAGCATAAAAGAAGGCGCCTCAGCAGAAATTTTAACATATATTTAAATAAATGAAAATAACAATACAATTTATCAAATTTTGTGGGATGCAGCTAAAGCAGTGCTCAGATATATGTTATAGTATTAAATGCATATGTTAGAAAAGAGGAAATAACTAAGATCAATAACCTAAACTTCCACCTTTGAAACCATGGGAACAAAGCAAACTAAATCTAAAGTAAGCAGAAAGAAAGAAGTAATAAAAATTAGGACAGAAATCAATAAATTGAACACAGGAAGGTAATAGAGAAAATAAATGAAACTAAAGGCTGGTTTCTTGAAAAGATTAATAAAATTATAAGTCTCTAGCCAGCCTAACCATGAAAAAAGAGAGAAGACACAAATTACCAATATGATTAATGAAAGAGGAATCATCACTACTGACCATTAAAAGGATAAGGGAATACAACAAATAGTCCTAGTCCCATATATTTGATAACATATAGATAAATTTCTTGAAAGATACAAGTTACCAAATCTTCAAAGAAGAAATGTATTTTCTGAACACCACTGTATCTATATTAAAAATTATATCGGTAGCTAAAAACTTCTCAAACAATACTGAGGTCAGATGATTTCAATAATGAATTCTATTGCACATGTGAGAAAGATATAAAGCCAATTGTATACAATATCTTCCAAAAAATTGAAGAGGAGAAAACATATTCTAACTTATTTTATGAGGGCAACACTACCCAAAAAACAAATTAAAAAAAGAAAGATTTCACTAGAAAAGGAAGCCACGGATGAGTATTATTCCTTGACATTGATGCAGAAACCTTTACAAAACTGAATCCAGCTGTGTATTACATAGGATAATATACCATGACCAAGTGTTTTTCATTATAAGAATGCAAGGTTGATTCCACCTTTATAAATAAGTCAGTGCAATTCATCATATTAACAGATTAAATTGTAAAAAACATTATCCCATTAATATATGAAGAAAAAGCATCCAACCATGTTCAACATGCATTCATAATTTTTAAAAACTCTGAAATAAACTAAAAATATAAATCCTTGTTTAATTGAATCAAGGGTATATATGAAAAAAAAAAACAAAAAACTACAACTAACATACTACTTGATAGAGAAAGACTCAACACTCTCTCCCTAAGATTCGAATAGGGCAAATATGTCCTTACCACTTCTATTCAACAATGTACTGGAAATCCCAGCAATTACAATCAGACAGGAAAGGAAAAAAAATCTGTCTTTATTTACAGACGCCATGACTTTCTTTGTAGACAATCCCAAGAAAATTCCTAGAACTAATAATTGACTTATGCGAAGTCACAAGACACAAAATCAGTATACAAAAAAGAATGCTTTTCTATATAGCAGCAATGAATAGCTAGATATAAATCCTAAAAGTATAAAATGCTATATTTTACAAATTTTATAAAATGTAGTTATAAATATTTAATAAAATAGTTATTTGCAATTTTAAAAATTTATAAAATTTTATGTAAAATTTTATAAATATATAAAATTGTGTAAATAAAAATAGATTTATAAATATAATATCATTTACAGTAGCATCTCAAAATAAAGTACCTAGGTATAACTCTAACAAAATATGCATAGGATCTAGCTATATGTAAAAGCAACAAAATAGAGATGAAAGAAATAAAATAAGATCTAAATAAATGGAGAGATAATTACATGTTTATGGGTTAGAATAATCAACACTATTGAGATGTCAATTCTTCACAGTTTGAGACATAGATTTAATGCAACCACAGTCAAAATCCCAGCAAACCTTTTGTAGATACTGACAAATTGATTCTAAAATTTATATGGAGAGACAAATTACCTAGAATCGCCAATACAATTCTGAAAACTAATAACACATTTATAAGATTCACATTACTCAAATTTAATACTTATTCTGAAGCTGCAGTAATCAAGATAGCATATTGGGGAAAAATAAACATATATCAGTGGAACAGAACAGAGTGCCTAGAAATAGACCTATACGATATAGTTAAATGATTTTGTATAAAGGTGAGATGGCAATTGAAATAAGATATGACAATATTTTCAACAAGTAGTTCTGGAAAAATCAGAGATACAAATTTTTTAAAGCCCTCTATCCTGGTCTCACAACTTATAAAACATTAACTCAAAATAGATCCTAGACCTAAATGTAAAGTGAAAAATGAATAAAACTTTTTAAGGAAAACATACATAAAAATCTGTGTGATATTGAGTTTGGTTATGATTTCTTAGGTATGTTACCAAAAGGTTAATTCATAAAAGAGGAAATAAGTTGAACATTATTAAAATTAAATATTTCTGTGAAATACATTGTTAAGAGAATTAACAGACTGGGAGAAAAAGTCTGCAAATCATATACTTGATAAAGAACTATCACCCAAAATATATATAGAACATTTAAGATGCAATAACAACAACAACAGAAAACAATCAAAAATGGGCAAAAATCTGTACATACATTTTACTAAATGAGATATACAGATAGTAAATAAGCATATGAAAAGTGTTCAGCATTATTTGTCATCAGGGAAATGCAACTTTTTTTTTTTTTTTTTGAGACGGAGTCTTGCTCTGTCGCCCAGGCTCAAGTACAGTGGGGGAATGCAAATTTAAAACCACTACAAACCTATTAGAATGTCTAAAATCCAAAAATATGACAAAAGCAACTGTAGGTGAGAATGTGGAACAACAGAACACTCATGCATTGCATATGGAAGTGCAACATGGTACAGCTACTTTGAAAATAATCTGGCAAAACAAAACATAGTCTTAACATATAGTCCATCAATTATGCTTCTGGGTATTTACCTAACTGGTTTGAAAACTCACAAAAAACTGCCTGTGAATAATTGTAGCAGCTTTTTGCATAATTGTCAAAACTTGGAAACAACCAAGATGTCCTTTAAGAGGTAAATAGATAACTATATCGTGATAATCCATACTTTGAAAACTTTTCAGTGATGGAGAGCCATCAAGCCACTCAATGACATAGATGAATCTTAAATCATGGAAAGTCAAAGAAGTCAGCATAAGGTAACGTGCTGTATGCTGCCATTTATATTACATTCTGAGAAAGATAAAACTATGGAGATACAAAACATAGTGGTTGTCAGAGGTTTAGGGAGAGGGAAGGGTTGACTGGGTTAAACACAGGAGATTTCTTTAGGGGCATGAAATGAACCCTGGCATTCTTCAAGGCTTTATGAAGATCTTAGAGAATTACAATTACCCTTTCGATGGGATTTTTTTTCCAATTGAATTTAAGTACATGTTATGCACTTTGAAAAACAGGTACTAATTGACTAGAGATCCTAACAATATGGAAAGCAAGTACTGTGGTGGTAGATACATAACAGTATCTATTTTAAAAATTCTACAGAAGTTTACAACATAACGAGTGATATTTGATGTATTTAAACTTTTAATGGAAATATCAAATATGGGGTTTGAGGAATTTCAGTATGTAATGTAGATCATGTCCCACAAAATGGAACTGTGATGCAAATGTATGCCATCCCCTCAGTGGAGGTGGTGCAAAAAAAAAAAAATGAGGTATTGACCTAAGTAATTTTGGAAATAACTTGAAATCCTAGGACTAGGGAAAACATTAATCGTGTATAAGTACTGGACTCTAATTGGTAATATTATTTCTAATAGGCACAGGGGTTAACAATTCCGAAACTGCTGTCCATCAATCCTGGCACAGAGCAACTAAGTAGATGGATGAAGAATGGTGAGAACCAGATTTCGCACTATTGGAATGGGAGATTATAGATAGGCTAGGGGAGAAAGGTACAATGAAACATACTATAATCAGAGTATATATCTACATCTATGTATCTGTGAATCTATTTATCTATCTGTCTGTGTATACACTGGTTAATGTACTTACGTATGTTACCTGTGTCTGTTCACTGAGAGGGTGTGGAAGCAATGATACCACTGTAAGGGGTAAGTGTAAGCACATTCAGCACCTGAACCTTGGTTTATAATACCATTCTTTAAAACAAGGAATCCACTTGGAATCCACAAGGAACCCACAAGGCTGAGGTGGGCAGATCACGAGGTCAAGAGACCATCCTGGCCAACATGGTGAAATTCTGTCTCTACTGAAAATACAAAAATTAGCTGGGCATGGTGGCACGTACCTGTAGTCCCAGCTACTTGGGAGACTGAGGCAGGAGAATCGCTTGAACCCAGGAAGCGGAGGTTGCAGTGAGCCAAGATCTCGACACTGCACTCAAGTCTGGTGACAGAATGAGACTGTCTCAAAAAAACAAATAAATAAAAACAAAAAATAAGGAATCATGGTTCTTTAGAGAAATGGTAGAGTATAGGGCTGAGGCAAAAACTGTACATTAGAAATTTGAAACATCTTGTAGTGCTAGAAAGTAAGGAAGTACTCAAAAATAAAATGATGATGTTATGTCAAAGGGACATATGATCCAATTGGAAGATCTTCCATTGGCCAAGGTGGACAGATTTGAGCAGCACAATAAATAAAATAGTTTTGGATTTTTGGATGATAACCAGCATAAGATAAACATCCATCATTCCATACTGATATAAATAAATGATAAATAAATAAATAGGAACAAGAGACAATTCTCCCATACAGAAGAATTCCAAGTGATGTATACAAATATTTCCCCCTTCAAAGAAATGGAGTATAACTATCTGTTAAATATGGATGGCATGGTGTGGCTTGATTCCTGAAGGTACAGTATAGAAAAGAGGTATATGAAAATATAACAATAGAACAATGAATCTTGGCAAACGCTATCGTAGCCAGGTGATCAAGTTTAACATTATCAGTGATAACTCAAGTTGATAGCATTTGCCCTTGGTATGTTGCATTCAGAATGACACTTCACAGCTGTGGTTCTCCCTGAAACCAAAAATCCCAGTCTGACCATGAGAAGAACATCAGACACACCCAAATTAAGAAACATTCTACAAAATACCTGGCCTGTCAAGGTGGACAAAAACAAGTCTGAGAAACTCTCACAGTGCAATGGATCCTAAGGATACATGACAATTAAAGGCAATATGGTATCCTGAAGATGATCCTACAACAGATAAATGACATTAAGAGAAAAGTAGCGACATTCAACTCAAGTATGAAGATTAGTCAATTTTTTAAAACACAAAAAAAGTTTTGTGAGGGAGTATAAAATTGACATCATTGCTTCTCACTGGGCCATTAACTACCAAGCAAATTTTAAAAGAACTACAAGCATATCCACAGAGTGAAGGAAGTTCTTGGGTTCTTCAAGGCTTTATGAAGAACACACAGTATCACAGTTACCCTTGGATAGGCATTTTCTTCCAATTGAGTTTAAGTACATGTTAGAACTTTGAAAAACAAGTACAAATAGACTAGACATCCTGATGATATGGAAATCAAGAAAAATGTTCTGCATTCTTTCTCTCTAAATTCTTTCACTCAGGTAATGTTTTGCCTGGAAATAGTAGTGCATGTTTAGATTACAAGATGTAGTAAGTTCTAACAACATCATCTTGCTAGGGATGAACTGCTTACAGGCTAAGAAATTATTTACCTTCTTAAATTTTGTAAGTATGATCCCAGTGCATCTATGTTATTATTTGGAGTACTAATTTTTAAAAATTTGAAATTGGGACACATGAATAGTTTAGGGTTTGATTATTCTAACGTTGGAAGCTTTATAATAGCTACCACAGATGCAAGGAATGATGCTTCCAGACTGAATCTGCTGACGGGGACTAGCTTCCACCAGACATCTCAGTAATCCTTCTATCTGAGAAACAGTCGAGAAAAATAAATTGTAAAGGAGGTTTCTGGAGATTTTGAATTATTTAATTTTATGGGGAAGGAATGGACCTTAGTTTTAGGCTTTAATTTTGGTGGGAATTTGTTAATGGTTACCCATATTGCTCTAATTTGAGCCATTTCTGTGGTGCAGGTGCTGTATTGGTGTTATGGTATCATGTGGCACTCACCATATAGTTCTTCAGCAAGCAGAATTGGTCAGGGGCCTTATCACAAACCCGAAATGAACAATAGAATACTCAGGAAATATTTGGCCAAGCTTGCAGTGTAGTCTTGGAATTAATTTAAATATTGGCTGTCTGACATATTTCACATCTTTCTATCTCATTAGTTCCAGAAGATATAAATGAGCAAGTGTTAAACACTGGGGGAAAACAGTCTAGCTTCTGATCTCTTCCGGTGCATAGTCAGCTGTTGCTCTGGCTGATTTTAGACTTAAATACTGAAACAGTGAGCTAAGAGAGAACACATCCACATAAATTGGGTCACATAAGAAGGATAATTTTTGAGAGATCACCTGTGTACAAATCTTTTTCTCCTATTTGCCAGTTGTGTGATTTTAGGTAAATTATTAATACTTGCTCAACCATATTTCATTATCTTTAAAATGGTGAACTATAGTAGCACATACTTCAAAGGATTGTTATAAGAGTAAAATAGGGCTGGGTGCAGCTGGTCACGCCTGTAACCCCAGCACTTTGGGAGGCCGACGTGAGCGGATCACGAGGTCAGGAGATCAAGACCATCCTGGCTAAGACGGTGAAACCCTGTCTCTACTAAAAATACAAAAAGTTAGCCGGGTGTGGTGGTGGGCGCCTGTAGTCCCAGCTACTCGGGAGGCTGAGGCAGGAAATTGGAGTGAACCTGGGAGGCAGAACTTGCAGTAAGCCGAGATCGCAACACTGCACTTCAGCCTGGACGACAGCACGAAACTCCGTCTCAAAAAAAAAAAGAGTAAAATAGGATCATATGTAGGAAAAGTATTTATTCTAGGGTCTAACATATAGCAAGTCTCAAGAAAATTAGCGTCATTTTCATTGTATTTTTAAGAACAGCAGACAAGCATATTTACTACTCATATCTTATGCTACTTTCCTTACAACAAAATTATCCCAATGACCGTTTTGCATGGCACATTTATGACTTTCTATTTATTCCTGTTCCTCCATCCCTTAAAGCTGATAAGCTCTGCATGTCTGCGTTTTCATATGAAGATAGACCCTCCTCTTATTTAAACTCCTCACCTCTTCCCTCTGCCATGAGTCTTCTCCCTCACCATATGGCTCACCTCCTGCAGGAGCCAGCAGGTCATTAATTACTCAGTAAGGGTCTGCCATGCTAACCTACCTCTCAGAACATTATAGTAAAATATTAATGCCAAAAACTACTGAAAAATTAAACTCTGCATGATCGCCCTTAGACTTATGCAGTAATAACTGTGACAGTAAACTGTTGTTACCCAAACCAACTGTTAGTAAACTATGCTGCCTCTCTGAGAGGTGGCTGAAACAAAAGCACAGGTCCTTCTCACCCATCAATTTGTGTTATTTGGGAAACAATCCACTTGTCACCCACATTTGGCTAGTGAATAAAAAAAGTGGCATGAACTTATTTAATGAATTTTTTCTCCCTGTGTATCATGAGGACAGAGTTTGAGCACACTCAGTTTTAAGACTGAGTGAATCATCTAATCTTCCCATCTCTTCACTTGCCCTTTGATTTTACAGATGAGAAAATTGAGTTTCAGAGACATACAATGAATTGCCCAACATCTTGTATTGAATAGTGATGGCCATTTTTCAAATTCATTCACTTGTCTCCTTATTCTCCTATTTCCCCAGGTGTTTTTTTTTTTTTTTTTAGGCTCTTGCACTTATAGCTTGGTTTTATATTCCTAAAAAATAGCTACCCTAAACATATGAAATGCACGTTCTTCCTTTGTCTTCCTTATGCTATTCTCTGTTGCATGCTTTCTCCTCTATTCCTTTTAAAAACGCGATATGTCAGAATCACAGTAAAATCTTCCCTTGAACACACTAAACCCAATTACTTTGATCAACAACAGCACTAAAACATATGTTAACATGATTGATGGTTTCTGTGCCTTTATTTCTAAATATATCATACAATCTTTGATAAAAAGCATTTATGTATTAACATTTTTTAAATTGGGCTTTATTTTGTAAGCATTATTAGGTTCACAACAAAATTGAGTGGAAAGTATAGACAGTTGCCACATGCCCCCAGCCTACATACACAGACAGCCTTCCCATAATCAACACACTGCTGCCCCCCACAACCCCGCCCCAGTGAAGAGTGGTACATTTGTTACAACTGATGAACCTTCATTGGCACATCATTATCCTCCCAAGTTCACTGTTTACATTAGGGCTTATTCTTGGTGTTATACATTCTATGGGTTTCAATAAATGTATAATAAATTATATTTAACATTATAATATTATAAAGAATAGGCTGGGTGTGGTGGCTCATGCCTGTAATCCCAGAACTTTGGGAGGCCAAGGCAGGTGGATCACCTGAGGTCAGGAGTTTGAGACCAGCCCGACCAACATGGGAAATCCCATCTCTACTAAATACAAAAATTTAGCCAGGCGTGGTGACGCATGCCTGTAATCCTAGCTATTTGGGAGGCTGAGGCAGGAGAATCTCTTGAACCTGGGAGGCAGAGGTTGCAGTGAGCAGAGATTGCACCATTGCACTCCAGCCTGGGCAACAAGAACAAACTCCATCTCAAAAATAAATAAATTAATTAATTAATTATGAAGAATAATTTCACTGCCCTGAAATTTCTCTGTACTCTGCCTATTCATTCTTCTTTCCCCCTAGACCCCTGGCAACAACTTATCTTTTTATTGTCTTCATAGTTTTGCCTTTCACAAAATGTCATATATAGACACAACTACTTTTATTGCATTTGCATTATTGCACTTCATAGATTGCATTTTTTATAAATTCAAGGTTTGTGGCAACCCTGCACTAACTAAGCAACTCTATCAGCACGGTTTTCCCAACATCATGACTCATTTAATGTTCCTGTATCACGTTTTGTAATTCTCACAATATTTCAGACATTTTCCTGTTATTATATCTGTTACGCTAATTTATGATCTTTGATCTTTGATGTTAGTATTGCAATTGTTTTGGAGCACCGCAAATTGTGCCCATACAAGATAGCAAACTTATTCGATATGTGTTGTGTTCTGACTGCTCTACCAATTGGCCACTCCTCCATCTCTCTCCCTCTCCTGGGTCCTGCCTATTCCCTGAGACACAATATTGAAATTCATTTAACTAATAACCTTATAGGTCTCTGAGTGTTCAAGTGAAAGAAAGAGTCATATACCTTTTTCACTTTAAATCAAAATCTAGAAGTTTTTAAGCTTAGAAAAAAATGTTGAAACCTGAGATGAGCCAAAAGCTAGACCTTTTATATCAAATAGTTAGCCATGTCGTGATTGTAAAGAAAAGAAAAAGCACTTGAAAACAATTAAACGTGCTACTCAGTG
Source organism: Colobus angolensis palliatus (assembly GCF_000951035.1). Taxonomy (NCBI): domain Eukaryota; kingdom Metazoa; phylum Chordata; class Mammalia; order Primates; family Cercopithecidae; genus Colobus; species Colobus angolensis. Next base: position 16,841,365 of record NW_012113141.1, read on the forward strand.
AACACTAAGTGATAAGAAAACAGAATAGTCTTATTGCTAATATGGAGAAAGTTTGAGTGGTCTGCGTAGAAGATAAAACCAGGCACAATACTACTTTAAGCTAAAGTCTAATGTGGATCAAGGCCCTAACTCCCTTCATTTCTATGAGGGATGAGAGAGGTGAGGAAACTGCAGAAGAAAAGTTGGAAGCTAGCAGAGGTTGATTCATGAGGTTTGAGAAGAGAAGTCATCTCTATAACATGAAAGTGCAAAGTGAAGCAGCAAGTGCAGATGTAGAAGCTGCAACAAATTATCCAAAAGGTCTAGCTAACACAAATGATAAAGGTAACTACACTAAACAACAAATTTTTAATGTAGAACTAACAGCCTTCTATGGGAAGAAGATGTCAAGTATTTCATGGCTAGAGAGAAGTCAATACCTGCTTCAAAGTTTCAAAGGTCAGGCTGGCTTGTTAGGGGCTAACACAACTGGTGACTTTAGGTTGAAGTCAATGCTCATTGACCTTTTCAAAACTCCTAGGGACCTTAAAAAATAAGCACATGTGTTTATAGTGTTGCTTACTGAATATTTTAAGACCAGTGTTAAGAACTGCTACTCAGAAAAAAAGATTCCTTTCAAAGTATTACTGCTCACTAACAGTGTACCTGGTCACCCTAGAGGTCTGATGGAGGTGAACAAGGAGATTAATGTTGTTTTCTTGCCTGCTAATACAATCTCTATTTTGCTGCCCATAGATCAAGGAGTAATTTTGACTTTCAAGTCTTATTACTTAAGAAATACATTTTGTAAGACTCTAGCTGTCATAGGGATTCCTCTGATGGATCTGAGGAAAGTACATTGAAAACTTTCTGGAAAGGATTCACCATTCTAAATGCCATTTAGAATGTTTGTGATTAATGGAAGTAGGTCAAAATAGCAAAATTAACAGGAGTTTGGAAGAAATTGATTGCCACACTCATGGATGAGTGTGAGGAGTTGAAGAATTCAGTGGAGAAAGTAACTGCAGATTTGATAGAAATATCAAAAGAATTAGAACTGGAAGAGGAACCTGAAGATGTGACTGAATTGCTGCAACCTCATGATAAAACTTGAAGGGATGAGAAGTTGCTTCTCATTGAAGAGCAAAGAAAATGGCTTCTTGAGATGGAATCTACTGCTGGTGAAGATGCTGTGAACACCATTGGAATTACAACAAAGGATTTAGAAAATTATATAGACTTAGTTGATAAAGCAGAGGGAGAGTTTGTGAGAATTGAATTCAATTTTCATGGATTTCATGGCTAGAGAGAAGCCAGTAACTGGCTTCAAAGCTTCAAAGGGCAGGCTGACTCTCATAAAGTTTGAAAGAAGTTCTACTCAAACAACATCGCATACTACAGAGAAGTCTTTTGTAGAAGAAAGTGTCAATCAATGCGGCAAACTTCACTATTGTTTTATTTTAAGAAATTGACACAGCCCCCTGTTGCTTTAGCTACCACCACCCTGATCAGTCAACAGCCATCAATGTGTCAAATATTTTCTCTCAGTTTCTTGTTTATGTTTTCATTTTCTTATTAAGACCTTTCAGCACCAAAAAAAAAAAAAAAATGCTGTTTGCTGATGGCTTAAATGATTGTTAACTATTTTCAATAAGGTATGTATATATGTATTTAGACATAATTCTATTGCACACTAACAGACTACAGTATAGTATAAATATAACTTTTATATCCACTGTAAAACTAACAACTTATAACTCCCTTTATTGAGATAGAACTGAACCCACAATATCTTCAAGGTATGCCTGTAGCTGGAACCATACAGTATGTGGCCTTTTCAGATTGGCTTCTTTAACTTAATATGAATTTAAGGTTCCTCTGGGTCTTTTAATGGTTGGCTAGCTTACTTATTGTTAGTACTCAATAGTATTACATTACAGGGATGTATCACAGTTTATTCACAGTTAGTGCTCAATAGTATTACATTGCAGGGATGTATCACAGTTTGTTTATTCATTCACCAATTGGGCATGCTGGTTGTTTCCAAGTTGTGGCAATTATGAATAAAGTTGCTATAAACATCCATGTGCAGGTTTATGTGTTGACATAAGTTTTCAGCTCACTTGAGTAAATGTCAAGGAGCATAATTGCTGAATTATGTGTTAAGAGTATGTTTAGCTTTGTAAAAAAAAATCTGCCAAACTTTCTTTCAAAGTAGTTGAAGTATTTTTAATTTCACCAGCAATGAATGGGAGTTTGTGTTAGTCCACATACTGCACATCCATACCAGCATTTGGTATTGTCAGTGTTTGAATTATCACCATTCTAATTGGTGTGCAGTGGTACCTCATTGCTTTTTCATTTTCAGTTTCCTAATGATATGTTAAGTAGATTTTCATACATTTATTTACCATCTGTATATCTTCTTTGCTGAAGTATCTTTTCCTTTTTGTGACCAGGTTTTAGTCAGTTTTTTTTTATTATTGAGTTTTAAGAGTTGTTTATATATTTTGGATAACAGTTCTTTGTCAGATATGCAGTTTGCAAATATTTTCTTCCAGTCTCTTGATTGTGTTCTCATTCTCTTAACAGTATATTTCATAAAGCAGAAGTTTTAAAAATTTTTTGGCCGGGCGCGGTGGCTCAAGCCTGTAATCCCAGCACTTTGGGAGGCCGAGACGGGCGGATCACGAGGTCAGGAGATCGAGACCATCCTGGCTAACATGGTGAAACCCCGTCTCTACTAAAAATACAAAAAATTAGCCGGGCGAGGCGGCGGGCGCCTGTAGTCCCAGCTACTCGGGAGGCTGAGGCAGGAGAATGGCGGGAACCCGGGAGGCGGAGCTTGTAGTGAGCCGAGATCGCCACTGAACTCCAGCCTGGGCGACACAGCGAGACTCCGTCACAAAAAAAAAAAAAAAAAAAAAAATTTTTTATTATGGTAAAAAAGAAAACATGTAACATAAAATTTACCATCTTAACCATTTTTAACTATATAGGTCAGGAGTGTTAAGTGTATTCACATTGTTGTGAAACAGATTTTCAGAACTGTTTATCTTGCAAATCTGAACCTCTGTACCCATTAAACAACAACTCTTCTTTCCCTCTCCTTCATTTCTTGCTAATCAACATTTTCTTTCTAAGAATATGACTACTTTGTATACCTCATATTAGTGGAATTACTCAGTGTATTTCTTTGTGGATTGGCTTATATTACTTAGCATAACGTTCTCAAGGTTTGCCTATGTTTTAGCATGTGACAGAATTTCCTTTATTTTAAAGGCTGAACAATATTCCATTGTATGCATAGACCACATTTTGTTAATCTAATCATTCATCAATAAACATTTGGGTTGATTCCATCTCTTGGCTATAATGAATAGTGCTGTTGTAAACAAGAATGTACAGATATCTCTATGAGACCATGTTTTTCATTCTTTTGTATATATACTTAGAAGTAAGAGAGTTGGATCACATGCTTATCTATTTTTAAGTTTTTTAGAAAATTTCATACCATTTTTCACAGGAGTTGAATCATTTTACAATTCCATCAGTGGTGTACAGGGTTCCAATTTCTTCATATCCTTACCAACACTTGTTTTCTGTGTATGTGGTTTTTTTTTGGGGGGGGGTTGTTTTGTTTTATTGATTTTATTAATTTTTTGCTTTTAAGTTTTTTTATTGTTGTTGTTAGTAGTAGCTATTATAATGATTGTGAGATGACTTTCTCATTTTGGTTTTGACTTACTTTTCTTGGATAATTAGTGATGTTGAACATCTTTTCATATGTTTCTTGGCCACTAATATAGCATCATGGAGAAATATCTATTCAAGTCATTTGCCCGTTTTTAAATTGGGTTATTTGATGTTTTGTTGTTGAGTTGTGAGAGTCTTTATATATTTTGGATGTTACTCTCCTATCAGATATATGATTTGTAAATTTTTCTTTCATTCCATAGGTTGTCTTATCAGTCCTTTGAGTTCTTTGTGCACAAATCGTTTTTATTTGATGTAGTCCCATTTTTCTATTTTCACTTTTGTTGCCTGTGCTTTTGGTATTATATTCAAGAATTTATGCCAAATTTAATGTTGTGAAGTTTTTCTGCTATGTTGTCTACTAGGAGTCCTGTAATTTTATGCCTTACATGAAAGACTTTAATTCATTTTGACTTGGTTTTGTGTATGGTGTAATATAAGGGTCTAACTTCATGCTTTTGCATGTTGACATCCTATTTTCCCAACACCATTTATTAAGGACATTGTCTTTTTATCATTGAATGGTTTTGATTCACTTGTCAAACATCATTTGACCATTGTATTAGTCCATTCTAGCACTGCTATAAAGAAATACCTGAGACTGGGTAATTCATAAGAAACGAGGTTTAATAAAGAAATACCTGAGGCTGAGTAATTCATTAAAAAGGAGCTAATTTAGCTGGCTCACAGTTCCACAGGCTGTACAGGAAGCATGATGCTGGCATCTGTTAGGTTTCTGAGGAGTCCTCAAGGAAACTTTCAATCATGGCAGAAAGTGAAAGGAAAGCAGGCATGTCTTACATGGCAGGAACAGGAAAAAGAAAGTGGGGAGGTGCTAGATACTTTTAAACAACCAGATCACAGGAGAACTCAATCACTATGAGGGGAACAGAACCAATGGGGAAATCTACCCCCACAATTCAATCACCACCCACCAGACCCCACCTACAACATGGGAGATTACATTTTGACATGAGATTTGGGCAGAAACACAGATCTAAACCTTGTTAACCATATACATATTTATTCCTAGTCTTTCCATTTTCTTTCCTTGGTTTGTTTTTCTTTCTTTATGTCAGTACCATGCTGTCTTAATTATGTAGCTTTGTAGAGGACTATCTGCTTTTACAACTGAGCAGGCCATTCCCCCATTAACATTATAAGTCCCGCTCTTGCAAACGAAGCTGGGCATTCCTCCTCTGCAAACAGGGAGGACAAAGGAGCCTACAAGACTGGCCTCAGTTGCAAATAGCAGACCCTGGGGGCTTGTTTATATGTAAACATCCTGGAAATTCAGAAAGTCAGGGAAAGATCAAAGAAACAACAATGTGTCTGGCAACTTGCTAACATTCCACAAACGACGGTATAAAATAAAGCAGAGTGTGTCATTTGGGGCGGCCGCCATGTTTGTCTTGTCTTGTGTTGTCTCGTGTGTTCATTCCTTTGTTCAGGAAACACGCGGACCCCAACATAGCTTTGTAATACATTTTTAAAAAGGAAGTGTGACTCCTCCAACTTTGTTCTTTTTTTACAAAATTGTTCTGGCTATTTGCACCATAATTACAGTAACACAGGCTACCATTTTTGTCCTCATATTTACCTTTATGTGTAACAAATATATTTATTATATTTTTTGTGTAGCTTTGTATTGCTGTCTGACACCCTTTTATTTCAACTTAAAGGATCCCTTTTAGCATTTCCTTTAAAGAGGTCTACTTGTAATGTAATTCTGCAATTTTGGTTCATCTCAGAGAGTATTTCTTTTTCATTTTCAATAAACAGTTTTGCTGCACACAGTATTTCAACATGCTGAATATGTTATCCTGCTCCCTTATGGTCCATATAGGTTCTGTTGAGAAATGTGCTGATATTTACAGAAGCTTCTTTGTAGATAATGAATTGCTTCTCTCCTGCTGCTGTCAAGATTCTCTTTATCTTTCACTTTAGACAGTTTGATTATGATGTGTCTATGTGTAATTCAATGTGGATTTGTTCTAGTTGGAGTTTTTCGAGATTCTTGAACCTATATTTTCCTCAAATTTGGAAAGATTTTGGCCATTATTTTCTTAAATAAGCTGCCCTCCTTTCTCTATTCTTCTTCTGGGATTTTTATAATGTACATATTAGATTTCTTGAAAGTCCAAAAGTCCCTTGGATTCTCTTTGCTTTTCTTCATTCTTTTTTTTTTTTTTTGACCTTTTTATTCAATGATTTCAAATAAGTTGTTATCAAGTTTTGCTTATTCTATCTTCAGCCTTATTAAATCTGCTGTTGAGACCCTCTAATAATTTTTTTCAGTGTACGTATGATATTTTCAAGTGTGGAATTTCTATTTTATTCTTTTTATGCTTTCCATCTCTTTGTTGATATTCTCCTTTTGTTCATGCATTTTTTTTCTGATTTCATCCAGTTTATTATGTCTTTTAGTTCACTGAATATCTTTATAAGAGTTATTTTAGATTCTTTTTCAGACAGCTCATAGATTGCCTTTATTTAGTCTTCATTTCTGGAGTTTGGGGTTTCTTTGATTTGACCATGTTTTCTAGTTTTTTAATATGCCTTGTAACTTTTGCCACCTCTTACAATCTTTGTGTAACTGGCTTTGTGCAGAGAAAAGCCTTTGTCAACTAGCCAGGCTAGAGGTTCTAGGACCTCTCAAACCTTTTTTAATCTCTTGCTCTCACTGATATTGGTCTTTAGAACTGCAGGTCTAACATGCAATGGTGCTTGCCTGTTATTCAGCAGGTTCCAAACTTTGCCGTTGATCTGTTAGTGCTTTAAGTCAAGCAAGACAGCAATCAGTCCCTAGGCTATCCCCCAGACAAGCCAAAATGTTGGACACACAGTCCACTTCTTTATCTCTATTCCAAGAGAGGATCTCTGTGTGGAGGGCTTCCTCCCAGTTGCTCTATACTATATCACATCAGGGCAGTTGTACAAATGAGTGTGGCAAGCACCACAAATTTTTTACCCCTTTCTCTGGGATCCATTCTTGGTTTTACAATGGCCAAGGTACTCTCACAGAGCTGCTGTAGTTTATATATTGCTGTTGACTAAATGTCTCTGAGGCAGAAAGAGGGTCTATAACTTCTTAGTCTGCTGTATTGCCAATATCACTCAAGGTGTTTTTTGTTTTTTGTTTTTGTCTTTTTGAGATGAGAGTCTCACTCTGTTGCCCAGGCTGGAATACAGTGGTGCAATCATGGCTCACTGCAGCCTGAAATTCCTAGGCTCAAGTGAGCCTCCTGCCTCAGTCTCTCAAGTAACTAGGACTGCAAGTGAGAACCACCAAGACCACCTAATTTTTTAACTATTTTTGTAGAGACAGCATCTCACCATATTGTCCAGGCTGGTCTCAAACTACGGGGCTCAAGCAGTTCTCCTATCTTGGCCTTCCAAAGTGTTGGGATTATAGTCACAAGCCACCACTCCCAGGTTCAGAAGTTTTTAATTGTAATGAAGTCCAATTTGTTATTTGTTTCTTTCATGTATTATGCCTTTTGTCTTGTGTTTTAAAAGTCACCACCAAACCCAAAGTCACCTGGATTTTCTTTTATATGTTATTTTCTAGGAGTTTTAGGGTTTTGTATTTCACATTTAGGTCTATGATATACTTTAAGTTACATTTTGTGAAGGATGTAGGTTCCATGTCTAGATTATTTGGGGTTTGTTTTTTTTATTGTTTTGTTTTTCCATGTGGATATCAAAGTGTTTTAGCACTATCTGTTAAAATATCTATATTTTCTCCATTTTATTGTTTTTGTTTCTTTGTCAAGGAACAAAGTCACAAAATTTATTTATTTATTTAAATTTATTTTCATTTATTTTATTTTTTTGACACAGAGGCTTGCTCTGTCATCCAGGCTGGAATGCAATGGCGCAATCTTGGCTCACTGCAACCTCTGTCTCCCAGGTTCACATAATTCTCCTGCCTCAGCCTCCCAAGTAGCTGGGATTACAGGCACCTGCCACCATGCCTGACTGATATTTCTGTATTTTTAATGGAGACGGAGTTTCACCATGTTGACCAGGCTGGTGCCGAACTCCTGACCTCAGGTGATCCACCCACCTCAAACTCCCATAGTGCTGGTATTACAGGCGTGAGTCACCATGCCCAGCCCACAAAATATATTTATGTAGTTCTATTTCTGGACTCTATTCTGTTCTGCTGATCTGTTTGTCTCTCGTGTTTTTGCAAGATAATTCTTAAAATTTCTGAAATATTTCTTACCCCTAAATAAATGTATATAGTTCTACAAGATATGCAGTATAAGAAGGTGAACACTAAGTCAGCATTAATGTAAGGGATAGAACATTGTCAATATATTAAAGTTTCCACACACCCCTTACTGAAGAATATACCTACCTCACTTCCAAGGTTAATTCCAGTATTATATTTATTATCCTGTTGCTTTTATTGCAGTTTACTACAAATATATATCTAACATTAAACATTAAATTGTTGATTTGAATGGTACCATCCTGAAAAGACCCACTGTCTTTTCATTATTTTACTGTTAAAATCTGGTACAAAGACTGAGAAAGTAGAAATAGCAAGGGTTTTATTTGTTTGTTGTTTTTTTTTACTATTACTTGAAAGAATATAAAAGAATGTGTTATCATACTTAGACAGCAGCATCACCAGCTGCTCTCTAAGGCACCTATAAAGGATTTTCCATTTGACAAATTAGGGCTGCAAGACTTCTTTGAAAAGCTTCTTTGATGTAGTTGTACCCCTGGAATAGTAGACTGAGGATCAGACTCATTTTATTCCTGACTCTTCCATTGTCACTGACAACACAATAGTCTACCTTACATTGCTGCTTTGGTTTCACTTCAGGGAGAACTATGTTTGAGATTTCTTGAAACTTTCCACTTCCAGAATGTTTACATTTCTTACTTCCAACAATCACTGGCATGCTGAATTAATGTTTTAGATAAAACAAAGAAGTCAGCTACTAATAAAGGTCGCGTCTCTTCCCTGTGTTCATATGGCAATTATTTAATTACTCTATTGCTATAAAATAGAAAATTTGTGGTATGGGGTATAGGAGAGAGGCCAGCATCATAAGGGCAACAAGATGTGGCCAAGCACTCTCTACTTAATTGAAATTTGTTTCCTATAAATTCCAGCAAGTACCTGATAAAGTTTGTATTCATCTTTATGACCTGGAAGAGTAATCTCCAATTTTTCCCTACCTTTGATCTTTGTTGGAACCCTCTAACTATCATGATTTTGTTTTGGTGATTTTTTTTCCATTCTGCTCCAAACCACGGGTTTTTGTTGCTGTTAGCTGCACCTCCTGCAAGATCTAGTCTAGACTTGTCTCTCTGCTGAAGGTGTCATTTTTTTAATCCACTTTTCTAGGAGCTAGCTGTCATCAGCTTACCAAAGGATTATAAGGTTAACCAAAATCCTAGGCAATGTAGGACAGATAAAGTAAAATCTTTCCTTATCCATCACAAAGTTCATGGCCAACACTCCTATGAAAAACAAAATTAACAGAGAAAAACATAGCAAATTTAATTAACCAAAGTTTGACATAACACAAGAGCCTTTAGAAATGAAGACCCAGAGAAAATTTTGTATTTTTGTGTAAAATCTGATGAAAGAAGTAAATGGTTGTAAAGAAACATGAATGTACAAAAGGGGTATGGCCTAATGATAATAAACTAGGGGAGAACATAGCAAGCTTTATATTTTAGATTCCTCTCTGTGTGACTCTGTGACATTCCTTCCCCCTGTGTATGGAGCAGGACACCTGTCCCATGAGGGTCTTTTGACCTACTTACAGAGAACAGCCCTCACAGAGAAAGGTAGAAAAAGTCAGGGAGTGACCTCCAAGTTGTCTTATTTCAGGTAGCATAGCCCACACCCTGCCAGTGATAATAAATAAAATAAAGAAGAGAAGCAGGCAATTGGAAGGGCAATAGTCTGGTTTAAGAATTATTATTTTAGAATTCAGAAAATGAGCTTTAACTTATGTTGCTATTATGAGCTCTGTCTTCTTAACCAAATGATTTATTTGCACGGTGGCATAGATAATATTTGCCTCACATGGTTACTGTTTTATTTTTTAAGATGATATGATTGAATTCACTGTCTAAACTCCAATGGCCTAAGTGACTGTAAGTTTTTAAAAGTAATTCTTGGGGACTGTCAAAGGTTTGGGAGGTGTGTGGTTAAATTCCAACTACTGTGGGGTTTTTGACACTACTTCTAAAAATAGTTATATTCTTGTAAAAATAAATGCACATGGAAATGAACAATGTATACTAGGTAGGAGGAATAAAATATATTAAAAGAAGCAGAGAAGTAGTTGTTAAAAAAAAAACAGAATAGATACATTACGGTAAAATTTGCCTTTAGTTTTCAGACAGGTAATTGACATAGGAAATATATTGGATTTTTTATCTTGTCATTTCTGATTAGAAAAAAATTAATCTTACAAGTATGTTTGAAGAGATCTGATGTAGCAATAAATATCCCAAATTCCAGCAAATATAATACCGCTTTTATGTTAATGTTATCATTATGTTTCATGTAAAACTGCAGTTTCCACTAAACTTGTTATGCTTCATGTAAATTTCTACACATTTAAAAATATACAGAAATATGTGAATATATGAAAGTGTCTTTTACTGTAAGATCAATTGTCTCTTATTTTACAACGGGAGATTTCAATGGAGGAGAAACCCAAATGTCAAAATTCTGAGTTTTTTTAGCTAGGATTTTGACTATTCCAGTGCCTCTAGAAACAAATTTACTAAGTCTTTTTTTCTTTTTTTTTTTTTTTCAGATTCAAAAGAAACTTTTGTTTCTCTCACCATAATGGTATCTGTGTGAACTGCCTTTGTGTTTTGTCAAAATACTTTGTGAGTGTTACCAAAACGTGACCTCCCCTAATAAAGTGACTTATTCTGGTGAAAAGCCTGCTCCTCATGACTTCTTAGTTTCCTCCTTCTGCTCCTAGGAAATCTTATCTTTCACTGGATTTGTTTCTTTCCTTTCCTTTCCCCTTTGTTTTTGAGACAGGGTCTCACTCTATTGCCCAGGCTAAAGTGCAGTGGTGTGATTACTGCTCGCTGCAATATCAACCTGCCAGGCTCAAGTGATCCTCCCACTCCCAAAAGTAGTTGGGACTACACGCCCAGCTACTTTATTATTATTATTATTTGTAGAGATGGGGTCTATGTTGGCCAGGCTGGTCTTTAACACCTGTGGTCTCAAGTGATCCTGCCACCTTGGCCTCTCAAAGTGCTGAGATTACAGGTGTGAGCCACCACACTTAGCCTAGGATTTGTTTCTTTTAAAATCTATGTGTGTAAAAATAATTTACTACATGCTTAATTTAAAGATATTTTTGGGACTACTGTTTTGAAGTAGATTTAATTGAATTTATTATTTCTCTTGAGAAATTTTATCTTCCTACCAAGTGCTTCATTTATCTGTACACACACACATGCACACACACACACACACATATAAACACACCCTATTTATTTGCTTCATATTTCCAGAGAACTGAAGTATTTTTACTCAGGGAAAAACAAAATGATAAAGGGGAACATGCAATTGGATAGTAATTTCTGATGTAGTGTTTCCCTACTTTATGTATAATAACTGTGAATAAAAAACAGAAAAGTGTGAAGTTACCAGTGTATTGCTAGAAACTGAGTAACATTTTCACTAACTGAAAGACAGTAAATTAATTGCTATTAAGAAACTCAGTTTGTGTGGCATAGGAAAGAGCATGGCCTAGACTACAAAAGCCAAGATGTTGTTTTAATACATGTTGTCCCTTCTGCACTCTTTTCCCCATGATCAGAAATGCAAGATCCTTCTAAACAGAAAACACAGTGTGCATCTCTCTCCTGGAGGATGTTCCTCTGTGAGGTGGACAAAGTGTAGTTCTCCTCAAGTATCCTTGAATACTCTCTATGCAAATTCATGTAGAGACCATGGAATCCAAAAATAAATAAACCAGAGCAGTGAGAGCTGGTGGTGGCATACTGAGTGCTGCAAGACACAGACCACATCATTAAAATGTGGCAAAGTAGTGGAGACAGAGTGAGACTTAGATGCTCCAAACTAAGAGTTTCAGCTTTTTATATGTTTAAAATGTATTTAGAAAGCCCAAGAACTAAGCACAAGAGGTAAAAGAGAATCTTTCTTCAAACAGATAGGTGTAGTATGAAAATTTTAAATATGCTTAGATACAGAAGAAAGGGGTTCATTAACTGGTGAATTCATCAATCTTCTCTAGATATATAAAGGGAATTTGGCCATCACTTAAGTGAAACCATATAGGCAAGGGCAATTCATTCATGTGTCAGACAGATAATGTCCAGGTTCATTTTCAATCTTTCAACAATGATTGATGAGTACAACACAACAAAATATTTTACATATATAAAATTTATCTATTTACCAAATATTGATTGTGCTAATGTTTGTTCTTTACCTTAGGATGCCTTTAGGGAAAGAGTAGTCAAAAATTTAAAGATAAGAAGAAAAGATCAAAAGACAGCCATCAGAGATAGAGTAGATTAAGAAAAGATGGCTAAAATAAAAATTTTTTAAACAGAAATAGAAATAGGATGGTTAGAGGAATAGGATCTTCATTAAAGACAGTAAGTAAAAGCTGTAGTATCACCCTCTTCTCAACCGTTTCTTCCAGGTGCCTTTGTGCTCCACTCATTGCTATCATTCTTCCAGACAATTTGTTCATGTGGACAATTGCACCCCACCTTTCATTTTTAGGGCAAACATTAGTACCACGAGTGGCACTTTCTTAAGACCACCAACTCTGGTGCTAATCTCCAACCAAAATCTGTAAGAAAATGCTTCTGCTCTTTTGATCAGTGTTTTTTTGTTTGGTTGGTTTGGTTTGGTTTGACACAGCGTTTGGCTTTGTTGCCCAGGCTGGAGTATCATGGTGTGATCTCAGTTCATTGCAACCTCTGCCTCCTGGCTTCAAGCAATCCTCCTACCTCAGCTTCTCAAGTAGCTGGAACTATAGTCATGTGCCACCACACTGATTTTTGGATATTGTAAGGACAACATGTTGCCCAGGCTGGTCTCAAACTCCTGGGCTCAAGCGATCCTCTTAACTCGGCCTCCCAAAGTGTTGGGATTACAGGTGTAACCATCATGCCCAATCAAGAGATCGATGTCTTTAAAGGATTTTCTTTTCTTTTTTTTTTTTTTTTTGGCAGAATTTTCAGTCTTAGCTATGTAAAGAAAGGTTTCCTTTTACAATGTAGTCCTTTCTCTAGAGTATATATGCTCTTTGGGAAGGAAATATTTTGTGTGTTTAATTGTGATAGTGTTCTCTCTTTTAAAAAAGTTGAAATCCTAATACTCCAGAACTTAGAATGTGACATTATTTGGAAAAAGGTTGCAGATGTAATTAGTTAAGATGAGTTCACACTGGAGTAGGATAGGCAGCTCTTAATAAGACTGGTCTTCTTATTAGAAGAGAAGAGAGACACAGAAGGAAGATGGTCATATGAAGCCACAAGGAGGATGCCATGTGACAGTGGAGATAGAAATTGGAGTGATGCATCTACAAGCCAAGGACCCGAAGGATTGCCAGCTGTCATCAGAAACTAGAAGACAGCCCTGGAATAGATTCTCCCTCAGAACTCTCCAAAGGAACCAACCTTGCTGACACCTCAATTTCAGACTTACAGTCTCCAGAGGTGTGAAAGAATAAATTTCTGTTTTCTCACACCACCTGGTCTGTGGTACTTTGTTAGAGGAGCCACAGCAAACTAATATGGGATCTAACCTTGCAACAATGACTCCTGGCTACTGGCAGTCCCAGGTGCTCAGTCTGCCCCTTTTTTTCATTTTTTTTTTTTTTTTAATCGTAATCTTTTTTCAAGGGATCCAGTTTCTTTTCTTCTAGTCTGTCCCCATCCAGGCACTCTTAACTATGAATAAGATTCAAGTTCTATCCTATAAAAACACAGATGTCTTTGAAAATCAAGGATTATTGAGCAATAGTGTCCATATTCTTAAATATTCCATGACAAAAGCTACAATGCCAGGAACACACACATTCCTTCTGTGAAGATACTAAAGAATAAATTATTCAATAATACTCATTAAAGCCTGATAAGGTAGACTTTATTCAGGACCATTGTGATAGGTATAAGGACCACTTCAATGATATTTTGCAGTGGGAAAGAGAGATTGAGCTCAACTGCAAATAAAACATGGCAAGTATGAATTCACAGCCCACAAAGGTCAGGGTAGGGGTCAGTGAATAAAAAATTAAAGGTAAGAAGGAATTCTGACTAAAGTGACTTATCAGGATTTTCGCTGAAGACAGGCCAGGGTAACTAAATATCATCTGGGAGACAGTGGAAACTGAGGAAGCTGATCACTTATCGATGGTGATCACACATCAAAGGAAGGGGGGTATTCTTGATAAACTGACTTAGCAGGGTTCTTGCTAAAGCTGGATTTTATAAGAAAGTGCACAGATGGGTCTAGGGAAACATTCAGAAGACTGACTAAAGTTTGGTCTAGCAAAGAATCTTTGCCAAAGACATGCTTAACCTTACACAGCAGTTTAACAGAGACACACCTCTGATAACAGCCATAAGACTTACATACATTTTTTTTTAAACAGGGTCTTCCTCTGGGAGATCACAGCTCAGTGAAGTCTTGACTGCCCTGGCTCACGTGATCCTTACCACCTTAGTTATAATAATAACCAAACCTCTCAGAAATGTGCGAATGGTTCCTGCTTTAGCCTCCCAAGTAGCTGAGACTACAGGTGTGTGCCACCATGCCTGGCTAATTTTTTGACTTTTTTGTAGAGATGAGGTCTCACATTGTTGCCCAGGCTGATCTAGAATTCCTGGGCTTCAAGCAATCCTCCTGCCTTGGTCTTCCAAAGCACTGGGATTATAGGCATGAGCCACCACAATTGGCCAGACTTATATGTATTTTCTTTTTCTTTTTTTTGAGACAGAGTCTCGCTCTGTCGCCCAGGCTGGAGTGCAGTGGCCAGATCTCAGCTCACTGCAAGCTCCGCCTCCCGGGTTTACGCCGTTCTCCTGCCTCAGCCTCCCGAGTAGCTGGGACTACAGGCGCCGGCCACCTCGCCCGACTAGGTTTTTTTTGGTATTTTTTAGTAGAGACGGGGTTTCACCGTGTTAGCCAGGATGGTCTCGATCTCCTGACCTCGTGATCCGCCCGTCTCGGCCTCCCAAAGTGCTGGGATTACAGGCTTGAGACACCGCGCCCGGCCCAGACTTACATGTATTTTCAAAATATTCATGCATGTAATGTGCAAAATATTTTTTATTTTTGTATATTTTCCCTATATATGTTAAAACTTTTTAAATCTTTGTGTTGTCTATCATGCTTACAAAAAAAAAAAAAAAACCCTCAGAAATGTGAGAATTGTTCCTGGTTTAATCTCTGAGGTTTTAACTATTTTTTTCTTTACTTCTAAATTTAGTTTTGAATTAGCATTCAGTTTGCTTAAGTACCTCAAACACTGGGACAGATAACCTTGTACTTTTTCTCCCAAAGCGATGTCTACACTTCAGATAATTTTTAAAACATATGAGTGATTTCTCAAAGAATTTATCTCATTTGAAATTAGGGAGATCATGCTGATCATATAAACCATTAGATTCCATGGAGAAACGTTAGCTATCGGGCTGCAGTGATCAGATTGGCTCTAGATGCAATAAATCTTTTCTTGACTAGATCAGTAACCTAACAGGTTTTGTTTCTATCCTGGCTCTGTTTTAGCCCTGTCTCTTTTTCTACCTCACATCATCCATTCTACAGAAGCTAATATTACTCGTCATTTTCATCACAAGTTCAAGCACTCAGGTATGGAAACCCAATAATATATTCTGGTACGTGCATATAACTTACCTTATAAAATGCAACATTATATTTAAAAACTAGTCTTCTGTTTCAAAAATTGTTGTGTGTATGTTGAAGAATTTTGTTTACCATGTTAACGAGTTTGATTTTTGTCTTGAAAATGCTGAATACTTATTAAAGGGTTTTGTGATAGAAAATAAAAAATACCATATTTCTAGTTTTGAAAGGCTTAGGCTAACGGTGACAAGTAAAGAACATGAATCAGAGACAACTGATTCTAGCTCCTAGATATAAATAATCATGGTGACTTTCAAAGTAACAATTGTACTAGACAAAGTTAAACAGGTAAGAAAGGCTTTATTCAAGACTACTAAAATAAGGAGAGAGACTCAGGTCAATTAAGTTGAAGCAAAAGGAGAGAAGGTTTTGAAGCACTGGGTTGATCCAGTGAAAAAGCACTGGTAGAAGTTATGATGAAGATTAATCAATGGGATGTTTTGAGCATATTGGGTCATTCCTGAGTTTGCAAATGCTTTTCCATGTGATTAGGTCATCTAGGTTAGCAAAGCAGCCTACCTATAGCAATTAGGCTACTACTCTCCTATAGAGAATGGAGGATAGAAGTACTGTCTTCTTCATGTTTATATTTCAAAGAGATGCTTCGCAGGCCTTTAAGAAGGACATTTTCTGGATTGTAAACTGGCAAGAGGCTATTTACAGCCATTTCAAAGGAACAGAAAAAGAGTGTACAACTGGCAAGTTTTCTAGAGTAAATGCTCTAAGGAAAGGGAGATCAGGAGCTTACAGGTAGAAGAAGCCTGTTTAAAGTGTGTCAAGCTGAGGAAAACATTGATTCCATGTTGGCTAGTAGTCATTAATCTTTAATATATTCTTGGAATTGTGTTGTTTAATAATCTCATTAATTTTTAGTACAATTTTGTTAAAAAAAGATATTTCTCTCCATTTTACAGAAAACTAAACAAAATCTTGTGATGGTAAAGTCATTTGCACAAGGTTGTCCAACTGGTAAAGAGCAGTTTGTGATTTTTTTTTTTTTTTTTTTTTTTGAGACAGTGTCTTGCTCTCTCATTCAGGCTGGAGTGCAGTGGTACATTCATAGCTTGCTACAACCTTGATCTCCTGAGTTCAAGCAATCCTCTCAATTCAGCCTCTTGACTAGCTGGGACTACAGGTGCACACCACCATGCCCAGCTAATTTTTTTAACAAAAATGTTGTAGAGCTGGAGTCTCACTATGTTGCCTAGGCTGGTTGTGAACCCCTGGGTTCAAGCGATCCTTCTGCCTCAGCCTCCCAAAGTGCTGGGATTACAGGTGTGAGCTACCATGCCCAATCACAGTTGTGATTTCTATCCAGGTTCATCTGTCCATCTGAAGCTCATACTCTCATCACTAAATTACCATGTCTAGAGACGGGTACTGCTGTGTATTCTATTGCTGGATGTAAGTTGAGAAAAATAAAATTTGAGGTTGTGGCAGTGAGGACGACAAGGTAAGAACATATTTCAGGGCTGTTTGGTAGTTAGTGTAGAGAGGTCTTTGTGATTATCTATGTGTACCAGATGAAAGCTACATTAAATATTAGATTTCTGGATTTTAAAAATGAATTAAATTATGGTAACTTTCACAAAGATGGAAAAGACAGGATGAGTTATCTGGAAAACTAAAATAAATTTGGTTTGGGAAAAGTGAATTCAGCTGTGATAATTAGGTTAAAAAAGAATAAGGGATGAAAAGGTAGTATAGATTGTATAGTCACTGACATACAAGTTGAAGCCATTGGGGTAGAAGCAACTGCTCAGGAATACTGAGTAGTGAGAAGAGGAAAGAATAAAAAAGAGTGTTTTGGTCAGGAATAAGAAATGCTTGAATTAGTCAGGTTAGCCACGATGAGCTGTATTGTCAACTGTAGCAACTGCCACTGGTTTCAGAAAATTAGAGATAATCACATTTCCAATTGTGCTAAAGGCAAAGTCTTATAACATCAAGGTGTTTTATCAAATTATGCAGCACACCTATATTTACTCATGACAGCCTAGGATTCCTTATTCTTTATCTTATTTGATGAGAATGAAGACCCAAGGCTCAAGGGAAAACTGTCTATTTTTATGCTTAGATTCAATGAATAATGAACAATTATCTAAAAATGAAACTGGTAAAAGACTAAGGGGAAACTCAGCAAGGCCAATCTATTTAGATTTTTCTTGGCCTCTCTCTGTATAGCATTTTCTCCTTCTGGGTGTGATGCAGGACCCTTTCTGGGATGGGAGTCTTACGACCTACCATAGAGCAAGGTAAGCAGAGGAGTTCTGTAGGACCAACTCTTACAAGAAGTCAGGGAAATTTACAATAATATTTTCATGTTTTATGGCTGATTTTGGAGGGAAATGGGTTCTAATTTCTATGATCCACCTTGGGGAAGAAGAATTCTCATTTCAAAAAAAGAAAGGATTGAAAGAGACAGGAAAATGTTAATAACTTTAGAAATATTAATTTTGCTCCTTGTAATTTTCTCTAGTACAATAGACAAAAGAAAAATAGTGCACAGAGATAACTACCACATAATTGTGTGAAACAAAAAATAATTATATTTAGAGACAGATAGATATAATCAGTTTTTGTTTAGATATAATAAATATAATTATTTTTGTTTTTGGTGTGTACACACACACATATATGTATTTATGTATTTTTCAAGAATAATTTAGTAAATAATGACTCATATGTTATACAATATTATGTCATCAAGAAATTTTTATACTTGCAAACCAAAAATAAAATCTTAAGCCCCTCCAACAGACTGAAGAGACACCTTCTGGTCAAGGAGACCTCAGAGAAACCAGAAAAACTAAATTCCAAGTCACAGTGGGAGGGAGGTTACATATACGTTATTATACCCGCTCCCTTTTGGAGTTTAGGCACAACTGACCAAAGTTAACGTTAAAATAAGGATCATAAGACTGACAAAACAGACTCTGTGGCAATAGATACAAAATTCCAACCTGATTCTGACATTGCATCACATGACAGATAGCATGCCCTCAAGGAAATCAAGATATTTTACCCCAAAATACATTTCTTTGACACATTGTAAAATGGCCCTGCAAAGCCATCTTTTATGGGGGAAATGTGTATCTGTAGAGAATCTTCATTAATGCAGTCAGGACTTCCCTAGGTCTAGGCTAGATTAACTGAGTTTGATGTTTTTTAAGGTCCCAAAAGAGACATTTGGGACCTTAAATGTCTATTCTCTCTGTAAACTGTCACCTGGAGGCTTCATCTAAATAACAAGAACCTTGGTCTCTCAACCCCCCTTATCTTAACTCAAGCATTTTTTGTCTACTGAATTCAAGACTTTCAGCAAAGCTTAATTTCTCCAACCAATTGACAAAAAGAAATTCTTTGAATCCACCTGTAACCTGTAAGCTAGTCACTGCCCCTGCAACCACCACTTCAAGGAATCCCATCTCTTTAGGCTGAGCCAAAGTACACCTCCCATGTATTGATTTATGATTTTAACTACAATTCCTATCTCCCTAAAATGTATAAAACCAGCCTGTAACCTGACCGCCTCTGACACTCTTTCTCAGGACTTTTTGAGACTGTTTTCTGGACCATGGTCACTCGTATTGGCTCAGAATAAACCTCTTTAAATATTTTATATAATTTGTTTTTTCATCAACATAATATTATATATTATTTATTCTTCCCACAAAAAAAATCAAAAGATGAGTCATGGATTAATAGAAAAACTTAGAACAAATGCAGCAAGCAAAAGGTGGGTATTCAGAATGTATGAAAGATTTTGTTTTTTAATTTTAAGAAGACAAATCCAAGAGAAAATGAGTAGATAAAATAATAGGCAAATTACATACACATACAGAAACACATACAAAGAAACTTTAGTGGCAAATCAAACAAACAAAAAAAACCTCAATCTCCTTAGTAGCACATGAAATAGAAAAACAAAGTTTTACCAAAGATTTGGAAGTATCAAATTTTGGTGAGAATGTCAGAAATTAAAATGGTCTTAATGGGAATAAATAAAATTAAATCATTTGGAAAGTTATCTGTACATTCTGTAAGAAATGTCAGTTCCAATAGTATTTTATCTGCTGTAATAACAATGGCAACCAACTCTCAGTGGCCTGAAATAATAATGCATGTTGTATTCATTTCACAGTGCCATGAGAAGTAGGGGGGAGTTGGGAGCTTTGCTCCATGTCTCATTCACAGGGACAAGGATCCTTTCATCCAATAGTCCTACAACCCCTGAGTCATCCATGCAACCAGCTACATTTGGCTAGTAGATGAAAATGAAAATGAGATGATTGCTTGAGATGTTTTAGGGTCCTGCTAGGAAGAGAATCTATCACTTCCACGGAGATGCTATGGGTCACAAGTAAATGACCTGATTCCACGTAAGGGAAGACTATATAATGTAGCCTAGTTTTATATTGAGGAGAAAAACAAAATGAGTTAGCGTATACTTCTAGAGAAACTCAAATGCATGTAGCAGAGACTTATAAGAACTCTATTACAACATTTTTTGTAATTTAAAAGAAAAACTAAAAAAGAAAAATAACTATATCCATGAACAGAAAGAATGAAAAATTTGTGATTTAGTCACTAATGGAATATTATATAAATTTTCAAATAAATAAACTAAAAACGTATAAACCAATTTGTCTTTCAAAAACATAAGGCATGTAAGAAAATAATATTACATGAGCGTAAGTAGAGCCTTATAACATTTATGTAAATCCAAAAAGACAATTAAACTCTATGTGTATGTCCTAAATGGACGTTCAAAAAGTATAAAAGTATGGATGGGAAAAATACACACAGAAATTGATTGTGAGATGGGAAGAGAATGATTGGGAAAGTTTAAAAGAACATTTGTACTGATATTTTACCATTGATAATGGGAAATTCTATTAACTCAGACCAAAGATGAGTCTAAAGATGATCATAAAAAAAACTCAGAAGGAAATATATAAAGAAACTTTACCAAGCATGATACAGCCACCAAGATAATGAGGAACAATGAGACCAAGCTCTGGGGTGATAAAAATAAAACATGATGAAAACTGAGAGAACTGAGGCCACTGTACTCAGAGCCACTTTTGCTTCTAGAGCTGAGCTGTACTTCTGGCAACATGGGAGTTCAAAGACACAAAAGTCAGAACCCAGAGCCTGCCAGGCGAGGAACCCTGATGAACACCTACTGAATGAGCTGCACACTAGGAACAAGTGTGAACTAGATGAACTCCTCATGAAATACAGTTGTGCGTTAGGTTATCTATATCATATCAACTATAAATTCTTACAATTCAGCAGTCTCATTGCTAGCATACCCGGACACCTGGCACAAATAACTACTTTCACTGGAGGAGGATGTAATTATCAGAGAGTTCAAATTATTTCTGCAAATAATATTTCATAGTAACTTCCACTGAAAATTAAAGTTGCTCTGGGCACATGTGGAGACAAGTCATTACGAACAAGAAAAAAATCTGAACAACAGACAATTCATACTGAGTCAATTTATCGAAATTATAAGACAGACTTTAACAATAGTAGGTTTATCTTCTTCAAGGAAATTAGAGCCAAACCTGAAAATTTTAGGAGAGGAAAGGAGACAGAAATATGTCTTTGAAAAAGAACTAAATATAACTTTTAGAACTAAACAGTATACAATACAATTAAGAGCTCAAGAGATGGGTGGGTTAAATCAGAAGTTAAAAATGATTATTTCTGAGCTAAATCAAGCCAAAAGTTTGTTTTTTTGTATGGCATGTGAGCTAAGAATGGTTTTCACATTTTAAAATGTTTACGTCTTGAATGGTATATGAGTATCTAAAGAATATCTTTTATTTTACCCCTTGGCTTGCAAAATCTAAAATAAATGCTATGTGGACCCTTAAGACAAAGTTTGCCCGTTCTGGGGTTAAACAATGAATTACCTCCAGGTGCATCTAATTAAGGCTTAGGCTTTTAAAAGACATTTTATGGTCCTAAAGTTCAACAGTAACTCTCTGAAATTAATACAGGAGGAATGAAAAAATAGAGTCTGAAGGATAAAAGTCAGAAATACAAGAGACACTTGGGGCGGGTGATGAGGGCTGGAAATGACTGTTAAATATTTCATTGAAGTTTCAGAAGAATAAGAGAGAATAGATATTGAAACTAATTATAGTTGAAAACATAGCACAGCTCACAAATGACAGCAATCCCGAAATCAAACAAAAGCCCAACAAATTCAAATTCAGCTAAATAAAAAGAAATCCACACCTAAACACAACTTCATTAAAAACTCCATAAAACCAAAGAGAAAAGAGAAAATTTGCAATGTTGGAAGAAGGAAAAATTAACAATTTTCCCTTCAATGTATGTGTAAAAATTGGCAATTGACTTTGAAATGCAAAAAAGGTAATGTTATGGACTGAACTGTGCCCACCACCCCCAAATTTATATGTTGAAACCTTGACCTACAATGTCACTATATTTTGAAATAGATCCTTTAAAAAGACAATTAAGATTAAATGACATTATAAAAATGAGGCCCTAATTCAATAGGACTGGTGTTCTTATAGGAAGAGAAAGAGGCAGCAGAGATTCGCTTCGCCCTCCTGGTACCATGTGCACACAGAGGAAAGACCATAAAAAGAAACAGCAAAAAGGTGGCCATTGAGAAGCCAAGAATAAAGACTTTACCAGAAACCAGCCCTGATGGCTTGGATAACCTTGATCTTGTACATCTATCATCCAGAACTGTGAGAAAATTAATTCTGTTGTTCAAGCCACCCAGTCTATGACATTTTGTAATGGCAACCCTAGAAGACTAACATAGTGACCAAAAAAATAGAAAAATTAGTCAAGGCCGGGCGCTGTGGCTCAAGCCTGTAATCCCAGCACTTTGGGAGGCTGAGACGGGCGGATCACAAGGTCAGGAGATCGAGGCCATCCTGGCTAACACGGTGAAACCCCGTCTCTACTAAAAATACAAAAAAACCGGCCAGGCGGGGTGGCGCGCCTGTAATCCCAGCAACTCCGGAGGCTGAGGCAGGAGAATGGCGTGAACCTGGGAGGCGGAGCTTGCAGTGAGCTGAGATCTGGCCACTGCACTCCAGCCCGGGCGACAGAGTAAGACTCCGTCTCAAACAAAAAGAAAAGAAAAATTAGTCAAGAAATTGGGGAAAAAAATCCAGATCATGCATCTATCAACAGAAAAACTATCCATCAAAGGTAAAGACAGAAACATAGATTTTTTTTTTCACTAGGAGAGCTATACTAAAGTGGATTTTAAATGGTAATATAGCAGAGAAGATAAGCCAACCAACAACGAAAAATGCTCCCCTCTATAGAAAGAGCTGTGGCCAGGATGCACTCTGCAAATCAGAGGCTGTATTCCCCAGCCCTTCTCCATTTAGATAGGATGAAATAACAAAACATAAACAATATGAAATGTGAACAGAAATTATATGTTGAAACCTTGACCTACAATGTCACTATATTTTGTATTCATATTAAGTATATGAATGATTTCTGAAATCTCTATGTCTCTTTGGTGACTTTTAGGCTATATTTTGAAGATGCAATTCTGACATTTGAAAGGAGTCTGGATCCCTGAGTCAACTGTAGGAGTCTTGATTTATATATCCTGCTGTTTGGAGTCTCCCAGGATAGTCATGAAATCAGGAAGATATTCTTATTTACATAAACAAAAAATAAAATTACATTCTGTTGATAACAGAATTTGGGATTATTTGCCACATCATTAAACCTATGCTGCCTAATTAAGTTTTTGATTAAGCAAAAAAATAATAATTTTTAATGGAAGATAAAAAATACAGGAAGGAAGGTTAAAGATGGAAGTAGTAAGAATAAAAAAGCAGAATCCAATAGAAATAAAGAAAAGAAACAATAAGGACTTTTTTAAACACAAAAAAGATAAACATTGTGTTTTTTTTTTTCAAAGTGTTTTTAAAATTGAAAATCTCTGAAAAAGATAATCAAGAAAAAAGGAGAGAAAACACCACTTACATATGCCAAGAAGGAAAATGTGACTCTCTGTTTTGGATATTTGACCCTGCAAACCTCATATTAAAATTTGATTTCCTATGTTGGAGGTGGCACCTAATGGGAAGTGTTTGGGTCATGGGGGTGGATCCCTCATGAATAGCTTGGTAATCTCCTTACAGTAATGGGTGAGTTCTAGTTCTTTTAATTCCTGACAGAACTGGTTGTAGAAAAGATGCTGCCACCTCCCCACAACCTTGCTTCCACTCTCACCATGTGATCTCTGCACACCAGCTTCCCTTCTCCTTTTACCATGAATAGAAGCAGTAGGAAGCCCTTACCAGAAGCTGAGCAGATACTGGTGCCATGTTTCTTGTATCGCCTGCAGAACTATAAGCCAAATAAACTGTATTCAAAAAGATAAATTACTCAATTTCAGTTATTTCTTTTTAGCAACAGACTAAGACAATCACTATAGATCTACAGATGTAATAAGCAAATTTAGTTGTGAATTTACGAGTTTCAAAGAATCCACAAAAAATTACTGGGACTGACATTAATAAGAATTTGGCAAGATGGCAAGATACAGTGTCACTAAAAAAAAGCAAATTCTATACCTATGTATAGCAATAAACAATCACAAAATAAAGTTTAAAAATACTGTGTACAATAGCCTAAAAGACATCGGATACCCAGAAATAAATTTAGCAAAAAAACTGTGCAAATTATGCTAAAAACTATGAAAAGGAGTTTTGAGAAATTGAGTAAGACCTAACCAATATTCCTGAACAAGTTTTTAAAACACCTTAAAAATCAAGGGTTTATAGACTAGAAGACTCAAAAATTTTTAAATGTCCATATTTCTCTATTTCATCTAAAGAATCAATGCAATGTGAACAAGAACTCAATTGGGATATGTTGTAGAAATTGAAAAGCTCATTCTAAAGTTTATTTAGAAGTACAAAGGACCTGTAAGAGCCAATAAAATATTTAAAGAGCAAGAAGGTTTATTATTGCTCAGTTTCAAAAATTACTATAAAGCTATAATAACAGTATGTGATATTGATAAAGATCAACAGGTATATCAATAAGAAAAGAGAGTGCAGAAGTAGACTGAAACACACATGTTCACTTGATTTTTGACCAATGTGTTCTCTTTTAATTTAAAAGGGAATGTTGTTAGAGCAGCTGATATCTATATGGAAGAGTATGAACTTTAATCTCTGACTCACTAAAAGTAATTCACATTACACATAAAATTAATATAATATTATCCAGAATCCTAAATGTGAAAGCTAAATTTTAAGCATCTTGAAAAAACATACAGCAATATCTATGGCTTTTGTCTAAAATTTCTTAAAACCAAGAAGACGCTCTATTTTTTAAACAAAGGTAAATTAGATTTTATCAAAATTAAAATTTTCTTCTAACCAAAACTAGTTTTAAGAAAGTAAAAAGTCATGTCATATACATGGAGAAAATAATAGCAATACATGGGATTTATCTCCATAATATTTGAAGAAACACTTTCGATTTAATGTTAAAAAGACCATCAACCCAATAAATCAAATATTTCACAAACCAATGTAGGAATGACTCTTCATAATATGAAAGTTATTAGTTTTTAGGTAATACAAATTAGAAGCACAGTAGAATAGTACTATATTCATCAGAATAGCTATAATAAGCAGACTGACAGTATCAGGTATTGGCAAGAATACAGAGCCAAGGGCACTCTTGTACATAGCTAGTGGGAGTACAAAATGCACAATCAATTTGGAAAACTATCTGGCAGTTTCAAATAAAGTTAAATACACATTACCCTGTGATCCAAAAATTCCACTTCTATATAATCAACAAAAACCCTAGGAGATAGGTCTCAACACTATAGTATAGAGTAAAACCAATGGGGGAAAACCTCTGAGATTTATATGATATAATAAAAAAGGAAAATCTAACATATTAATTGGAGTCACAAATGAGAGTAGAAAAAGAATGGAAAAGAAGCAATATTGGTAGAGAGAATGAAAGATAATTTTCCAAGTCTGCTAAGAGATATCTAAACACAAATTCAGTAAGTACTTTTAACCTATAGTAGAATCCCTTGAAACATTTACCGCATACACATCATGGTAAAATTGCTTCAAACCATCCAGTGAGAATAGTCTTACTTTTAAACAAGACAAAATGAAATAGACCTTTGACTTCTCAACAGGAGACAAAGAAAGGACATCCTCAGAGTTCCAAGATAAAATAATTTTCAACCTAGATCCTTCACCTAGCCAAATATCTCTCCTAAAAAAATGGCTTCTGAACAAACCTCAAAGGGATCAAATAGGTTGGCAAATAACTACACGGTCTTCTAGAGCAATGTTTAACACTCTTTAAAGAAATGCCAAAAAGCAAAGCACTAGTCAATGTAAAATTTACAATGTTTGGCATCTAATCAAACATTACTTATTATACGAGAAGAAAGAAATTTTGGCTTACAACGTGGAAAATAATAGAAGTAGGATCCAGAAATAAAAGAGAAAATAAAATTTGCAGACAATAACATTAAACATGTTTTCATAAATATATGCAATATGCACAGAGATTTAAAGAAAAACATGAATGTAATTAAAAATGGAAGATACAAAAAATAAACGGAATTTCTAGATATTTAAAAATTCAATTATTCTCATCCAATAACATTTTTATTGGATAAGAATACAGCAGATTAGAGACCCCAGATAAAAATAAAAGTGTACTTAAAAGCATGGCAATGTAAATTTTTCAAAATGAAGACAGGACAAAGAGGACTGAAAAATCTACAGGAGCATAACAGGCAGTCTAAGTGTGTGACTGGAATCCCAGTACAAGAGGTATAGGAATACAGACAAGTTACATATACAATGTAAAACCTTACAACAGTATGTTTCTGTTTGAAAAAAAAAAATGGCAAAAATACTTTCCAAATTTGATAAAAACTGTAACGTAACAGATATTAGAAGCTCAACAAACTCCAATCCGATTAGTTACATGCACACATACACAAAGAGCCCACATTATAACACTGCATACACAAGTGGCTGAACACTAACTACAGGGAGAAAATCTTAAAAGAAAAAGAAAAGGCATAATACGTAGAGAGAAATAAAAAAGAAAACTTGAACAGATTTTTGCGTCAAAAATGTCATTGTTTAATGGAATGCCATGTTTAAAGTGCTGAAAAGTAAAAAAAAATATATACACCCTATGAAAATGTCCTTTGAGAAAGGTAATGCAAAGACCCTTTTGGACAACAAAAAGCTGAAAGAATTCATCACAAGCATGTCTGCATTACAAGAAATATTAAAGGACATTCATGAGGAAAAAGAGAAATAATTCCAGTCAGAAACTTGGATATAACCCCCAAAAAGAAAAAGACCTAGAAACGGCAAATAAAAGAGTAAATATATCAGCTATGTTAAAAATTCCTTTAAAAAGTAACTTGTAATGTAAAGCAAAAATCATTATAATGTGTTGGATAAATTAAAACATGAATGACAAATAAATGATAACAGTAGCACGAAGAATATGAGGGTAGCAAAATGAATACGGTATTGTAAGGTTCTTACATTGTAGTTTTAGAAGGTTATTTGAAGATAAGCTGTGCTAAGTACACATACATGTTTTTTAAGCACCACACAAATATTGAGATACCTAGTAAGTCAACAGTGGGGATAAAATAAGACCCTAAAAATAATTTATTAAAATAAACCATGAAGAAAAGCAAAATGACATTTAAAAAGACACAAAGAAATTTTATGATAATAGATTTAAACGCAAAGGTATTAATTTTATATTTAATGTAAATGGTAAAAATCATTCTCATTAAATGACAGATATTGACAAACTGACTAAAACACAAAAATTAACCATATGCTTCGTATAAGAAATAGGCTTTAAATATCAAGGCTCAGACAGGATAAAAGTAAATGGATGGAAGAATGAGTAACATGCACATACTAACCATAAGAAACTCGAAGTCACTATATTACTATCTAAGTAGCTAACAGAGCAAGAATCATCACTCCAGGGATTAAAAAAAGGTATTTAATAATGACAAAGGGTCAAGATATAAAATTAATAAATGCCCATTTTAAAACTCAAAAAAAAGAAGAGTTTTAAAATACATGAGGCAAAAATCTGATTGAACTAAAAGGATAAATAGACAAATCCACAATTACAACTGCAGATGTCAGCCTTCCTTTCTCAGTAATTGATAGAAGTAGTCCAAAAATAATAGCGAAATAGAAGACTCTGGCACATTGACATTATTAGGACATGCCCAACAAAAACAAAATACACATTCTTCTCAGTTGTATGTGGAACATTCACCGAGGTAGGCCATATGCTAAGATCTAAAATTAGTCTTAATTAATTTCAAAGAAATTTAACTTACAGGGGATATTTTCTGACCACTAGAGAATTAAATTAGAAGTAAATTACAGAGTATCTGAAAAAGTCCCAAATAATTGGAAACTAAGCAGAACACGCCTTTATAATCATGGTTCAAATAAAAAAATCTCACATTTGAACTGAACGAAAATCAAAGCATAATGTATCAATATTTGTGTAACTTACGGTAAGTAGCTGAGAAAATGTCGTACTGGCAATATGACAATAGAACGAGGTTACAGAAGACAGTCTAGTTACAGACTATATATAGTTGCTTAATTTTTGAAAAAGTTGTCATGGAAATCCAATGAGGAAGAGCTAATAATTTTCTAGAAGTAGTATTACAACATCTGACTATACATAAGAAAACAAATGACCTTTATCTCATCGTATATGTAACATTTAATGCTAAATGGATCAAAGGTCAAAAATGTAAAAGCTTCTAATGATGAAAATTCTAAACCTTCCTAAAGAAAATACATGAGGGAAATTTCTGTGACTTTGGAGTAGATAAAAGATTTCTTAAGGCACAAAAGGCATGACACATGAAAGAAAAATACTGATAAATTGCACTTCATCAAAGTTTAAAACATCTGGTCTTCAAAACTCTCCTTAGAAAATGTCTAGTTTATGATAATTTGTTAAGTTTTACTCTTATGTTTTATATACTCTTCTATATGTATTCTATATCTAAAAACTAGAGTTTAATAATGGATAATTTTTATTTTACCTTCAATAGTTATTTAACATTCATCTGAAGTGAATGTTATAAAAATATTGAGTGTTAATTCTATATCTTTGGCATGTTTATGTTTACATTATTACTAATCTGTCTGTCATTCTGAAATTTTCCACTATCAAAATGTATATAAATATCATGTAGTAAGATAACAAATTCCATGGAATATTATTCATTGAGAAACATAGTTTTTAAAGTTATGTCTATACTGTTATTACTAGCTGCATAAAAAAGATATAAAAAGATCTAACAATGAAAATGTTATCAGTATATTTTTTTCATGTTGGTATAAAACTGGGTATTTTTTTCTTTGAAAAGTTGTGTTAATTTTTTTCAACTGTAGTGCATGTTACTAGTATACATTAGATTTGATATTATTCAGAAAAATAATCTAATGAACATCATAATTATGATATTTCTATTTTATTCAGGGTAGTGATCCACCTTTAAAAGAAGGAGCCCTTTTGCATTTTAAAGAGCGTTGTCTCAGTGTTCAGAAATCATGGCCTATCTCTGAGGTCTAGACAGACAAGAAACTCCTGTTTGCATAGGAAGACTCAAGTTAAGGCATCACTCTTATCAGCAGATTTGTCTGTTGCTAATAGTTGATTAATTCCGTGTTTGCTGGTGGCACAGTGTGGGTGTCATTAAACTATTTTTATGCTTCATGCATATGGCTTTAAATCAACAATGAGTGATCTTCATATTTATATTTGAGTGGCAGGTTGTCATTTGTTTTCAATACTATTCTCATATTCTTTTTTATTAAAGAAGTGTCAACTCATAAAATATAAAGATGAATAAAATCTACCTAAAATTTTCATTAACATATTTGCGAAGGATTCCAGAGTTAAACATCAGCTATATAAAAGGCTGTAATGAAACACAAATAAGGATGCCCATACATTCAAATATGAATATATTAATTCTTACAAAGCACAATTTTTGGTTACAAAATGATACCTAAAAACTTGTCTAAGAGGGAAATTTCATCTAATGTAATACAAGATTTTTCACATACCAGCTATTGAGCAGCCACCATGGCAGAAGTTGTACAGGGTATGTGGACATTCAGAGAGGGAAGAGACATGGGCCTTCCCTCAGAATACACCGACTGGTACACCTGCATTCTTTGTAGTCTGTGATGGGCTCCCACTGAAAATGCCAAATGCAAGATCCAGTAGGCTGTGTCTCTTTTCCAAAATGGAATTAAACTCAGCCAAACTTAGCTTCAGGAGCACACTGATGTGAGCTGTGTTTAGTTTTTTGGACTCAAATGAAATCCAACTCAGTCCAGCTTAGCTTTGGGAGCACACGGATGTGAGCTGTGTTTAGCTTTCTGGACTCATACAGGCAGAACCCCAAAGTCATGTGTCTTTGATTGAAATCAGCAGGCTCTCTGAGCAACAACCAGACTGACACCTGTTACCAAAACCAGTTTATTGTATTTATTGAAAAATGCTGTAAGCCTTGAGAAAATGGGGCTCTCTAAAAAGAAGAAGCTTGGTAAAAGATGAAATCAGAGTCCTTTGCTTTAAGCTATTAATTAAAAATAAACAAGGACATTGCCCTTCTGGGAAGATGGAGTAGAAATACCTTTCCCTGTTCCTTCCACTAAATAACAAACAAAATAAATATAAAGAGGACTCAGAAAGATGAAGAGTGGAGGCAGACTGGCTAGGGTAGAGCCTTGAAACCTAAAGAACAATATGATGGTGAGCTATTTGAGAGTTTTTCCTTTTTGTCTTTCTTCTTCTTCTTTTTTTAAAGACACAGTCTGGCTCTGTCACCCAGGCTGGAGTACAGTGGTAAGATCACAGTTCACTGAAGCCTCATCCTCCTGGGCTCAGGCAATTCGCCTGCCTCAGCTC
Source organism: Colobus angolensis palliatus (assembly GCF_000951035.1). Classification (NCBI taxonomy): domain Eukaryota; kingdom Metazoa; phylum Chordata; class Mammalia; order Primates; family Cercopithecidae; genus Colobus; species Colobus angolensis. Next base: position 16,872,032 of record NW_012113141.1, read on the forward strand.
CCTGAGTAGCTGGGATTACAGGCATGTGCCACCATGCCTGGCTAATGTTTTTATTTTCGGGGAGGGCGGGGGTCTCACTATGTTACAAGGGCTGGTCTCAAACTCCTGAGTTTGAGGGCTCCTCCTCCTCTCTCAGCCTACCAGGGTTCTGGGATTGTAAGTGTAAGCCATGATGCCTGGCCTGAGGTTTTCTTCTTGGCTTACATATTCCAGACTTGGAGCTAAAGAAGCCAGCAACCAGAATATGCCAACAGGTTCAATCTAATAAAGAAAAGAAGGCTGGGCGCCGTGGCTCACGCCTGTAATCCCAGCACTTTGGGAGGCCGAGGCGGGCGGATCACAAGGTCAGGAGATCGAGACCATCCTGGCTAACATGGTGAAACCCCGTCTCTACTAAAAAAAAAAAAAAATTAGCCGGGCGTGGTGGTGGGCGCCTGTAGTCCCAGCTACACGGGAGGCTGAGGCAGGAGAATGGCATGAACCCGGGCAAGGTGGAGCTTGCAGTGAGCCCAGATCGCATCACTGTGCTCCAGCCTGGGCGACAGAGCCCGACTTCATCTCAAAATAAATAAATAAATAAATAAATAAATAAATAAATAAATAAATAAAAAGCCTGCCTTCTCCAGCTTGAAAAGTGCAGTGTAACAAGACAGAAAACTTTGAGTCTATAATCACTCTATTCCAATCAAACACTGTGGAAAAAATTGTGACCCCACTCCACCTTCATCAGCAAAGTCCAAGTCAGGAGCCTAGACTTCTGCCCTTTGGAAACTGTAAAGAAGGGCCACCATCCCTTCTCTCTCATCACAGTGGTATCAGACACAGATAGTAAGAGAGTACTTTCATGCCTAATGAGCAGTAATGAGCCACCAGTCCCCACTAACCTGCCATTGGTGACCACATGGGAAACCTAGACTTCAACCACCCCCCCAGCACTCATGAGGTGCCCTTAACTTCTGGAGTGGGGTTGAAGAAGGCCAAATGGAGAGCCAGGGCTTTTGCTATGATCCCGCTATAAGACAAAGCCATCCGTCACACCCCCACCATACCTCATCTCAGAAGGAGGCCAAGATAGGACCATTCGCAAGGTAGCCAGGGATGTATCAGTGGAGAACTAGTGGGAACCTGGCATTCCCACTCCCACACAGCTTCAATAGGGATCCCCTATGTGGGTGTCAACAGATGAAAATGAGGAACCTAGACTTCTCTTCCCACCTGGTAGTAACAAGGTGGGGCCCTTCATTTTTCAATGGAACAGTTTTACAGGTAGTTGCCTAAAAAGGGGTTTAAATAAAACTCAGAGTCTTCTAACATGAGATCTCAATTTCCAGATGTCAAAAAACAAAAACAACAACAACAACACTCATATCATACCAATAACCAGCAAGCTCTCAAACTGGACTTAAAAGAAAACATAATCAGTAAATTCTAACACTGAGATAACACAGATGTTAAAATTATCTGATAAAGATTTACCACCATTGCAAAACTGCTTCAATGAGCAATTACAAGTACATAATTGAAATAATTTTAAAAGAGAAAGTCACAGCAAAGAAATAGAGGCTGTAAATAGGAAACAAATGAAAATTTTATAAGTAATAATGGATAAAATTAAAATAAAATTTTAAAAAATTATAATTAGAAATGGAGACTATTATTCCATTTTCTCAAAAATCAATAGAACAACTAGATAGGAAATTGCTAACAATATAAAATAGCTCAATCCCACCAACCACCAGCATCTAAATATCATTTGTATATCACTACACCAACAATAGCAGAATATGCATTATTCTCAATTTCCCATATAACATGTACCAAGATAGACTACATCCTAAAACATCAGAAAGGTCATAAAACAAACTTCAACAAATGTAAAAGGATTGAAATGATGGAGAATATAATCTCTAATGACAACAGACTCAAGCTAGAAATCAGCAACAACAACAAACAAAAACTGTGCAAACACTTGGAAACTAAACAGCATACTTTTTAATAATCCATGGGTTAATGGAGAAATATTAAGAGGAAACAAAAAAATACATAGAACTTAATGACAATTAAAATGCAAAATATCAAAAATTGTGGGACGCAACTAAAACAGTGCTGAGAGGAAAACTTATAGTACTAAATGCATTCAGTCAAAAAGAGGAAGAGTCTCAAATTAATCATCTAAGCTTTCATGTCAAGAAGTTAGAATCAAGAGAATAAAATAAAACCAAATAAAAAAGAAGAAAATAGTAGACATAGGAATAGAAATAACATAAATCAATAATAGAAAAACTAGACAAAATCAAACAAGGGACTGGTTCATTTAAATAAATCAATATGTCCAACTGGTTTTTTAACAAAGGTGTTAAATCAATTCAATGGAAGAAATAAACCTTTTCAATAAACTGGTGCTTGACCAAGTTGGTATTCAGAGGGGGAAAATCAATCTTGAAGTAAAATCTTACATATTACACAAAATTAATTCAAAATGTATTACAAAGTTGAATGGAAAAATGTAAAATGATCTATATTTTAAGGAAAAAACAGCATAGGAGAAAATCCTTGGGATCTAGGAGGAGGCAAAAATTCAGTTTTGATACCGATAGCATCACCCACAAAAAAAATTGATAAATTGGGCCTCAGAAAATTAGAAATATTTTACCTGAAAAAGATCCATATTAGAGGATAAAAGACAAACCAAAGACTGAGAGAGAATGTTATCAAATAGCATATACAAAATAATATCTGGAGTATGTAAAGAACTCTCAAATTAAAATAGTAAAAAAAAAAAAAAAAGCCAGTTAGAAAATGGAAAATAAATTCATTACATTCCATGAAAGATACAGAAATGACAGATAAGCACGTGCAAAAATATTCACCATTATTAGCAATTAAGAAAATGCTAATTAAAGCCACAATGAGTTGTCACTCGATAGCTATCAGAATGGCTAACATAATAAATAACAACACCTAATGCTGGTGGGGATGTGAAAAATTGGATCACTCATACATCGCTGGTGAGAATGAAAAACAGTACAGCCATTGTGAAAAACAGTTCAGCAATCTCTTAAACTAAACATGCAGCTACCATATGACCCAGCAATTGCACTCCTTGACATTCATTCCAGAGAAATGAAAACCTTATGCAAAAACTTTATGTTAATGTTTATAGCAATTGTATTCATAACAGCCCCCAAATGGAAAGAACCCAGATGTCCTTCAGTGAGTGAATGAGTAAACTGGATAAATTTCCAGGGAATTATGCTCAGTGGAAAAAAATCAAAATCACAAAAACAAATAAGAAAATTATATACAGTATGATTTCACTTATATAACATTCTTGAAATGACAATATTATATTGTCACAGAGAACAGGTGAGTGGTTGCTAGAGTTAAGGAGGAGTGAAAGGTGACTAGTAAGTGGCTGAGGCTATACAAGGGCGGCAGAAGATATCCTTGCAGTAACATAAGTATTTTGCATCTTGACTACCTATTTCAGTATCTTGATTATGATATTGTACAGTTTGTACATCCCAAATCTGAAAATTTGAAATCCAAAATGCTCCAACAAATTTGGAGCAACAAATGCTCCAAAGATTTTCAAAATGTTGATTGCTGACAAGATATCACAAGTAGGAATTTCTGTATCTGACTTCATATGACAGGTCACAGTCAAAATGCAGGTGCACAACATACCATTTATTCAGTGTCTCCAAGAAAAAATGCCCATCCACCCTCGCCTCAGCTGTGATATATCTTTTCTACACATACTCAGACTCCCCAACACAAGCGGGGCAACAGAGGTAATAAAATGACTTGTGTTTAGGCCAGACACACCAATGGCATGTTCCTCACAATGCCCCACATGGGGCCAAGACCTATATCCATTACTCACCATGTGTCATTGCTTATTCTCTGCTGTGTGGTGTAAAAATATTGTTGAAAGTGTCAAAAAGGTTCATAGATACCCCTGTAGCTACCAGCCTTGAAGAAAAGAGAAAGCATTTTTGTTTATCTAAAGCACAGAAAGTCAAACTGTTGGAGAAACTGCTCAGTGACGTAAGTGTGAAACATCTTACAGAAAAGTATGGTGTTGGAATGATCATCATATATGACTTGAAGAAACAGAAGAATAAACTTAGACTTTCTGTGCTAAAAGTGATGATGAGCAGACACTGCACAAAGCTAAAAGTGAAGATTTTGATTGTGTATTGAAAGTGTGGATGAATTCGTGTTTCAGTGAACACATGCCTCTTAATGGTGTGGTGATCATGACGTAAACCAAGATTGGCTGGGCACGGTAGTGTCTCACGCCTGCAATCCCAGCACTTTGGGAGGCCAAGGCGGGCAGATCGCTTGAGGTCAGGAGTTTGAGACCAGCCTGGCCAACATGAAGAAACCCCATCTCTACTAAAAATACAAAAATTAGCCAGGCATGATGGCCTGTACCTGCAATCCCAGCTACTTGGGAGGCTGAAGCACGAGAATCGCTTGAATCTGGGAGGTGTTGGTTGCAGTAAGCCAAGATGGTGCCACTATACTCCAGCCTGGGTGACAGAGTGAGACTGTGTCTCAAAACAAAACAAAACAAAACAAACAAACAAGCAAACAAAAAACCCGAAGATCTATTATGATGAACTGAAAATTAAAGAGAACTGTGAACATTAAACAGGCTGATCACAGAAATTTAAGAAAAGACACAGCATTTTTTTTTTTTTTTTAATTTGTAGTGATACACTATTTGTTGATCACGAAGCAGTGGCAAGTTTGCCAAGGTCATTGGCGAGTTTGCCAGGTCATTGTTGATGAAAATCTGACACAGAGTAAGTCTAGAGTGTTGATGAGACAACACTCTCTTGGTGTTATTGCCCCCAGAAAGGCACTGTCTCCAACTGATGAGGCAGCCCCTCCAAGAATTAAGGATGCCACGAACAGAATAACTGCTAGGCTGTGCTAATGCAGCAGGCAGTCACAAGTGTTACCTGTCTGTGTTAGCCAAAAATGTGCATCCTCACTGTTTTCAAGGAGTATATTTCTTATCAGTTTATTACTATGCCAAGAAAAAGGCATGGATAACAAGGGACGTCTCTTCTGATTGGTTTCACAAACATTTCATACCAAGTGACTTGTGCTCACTGCAGGGAAGCTGAACTAGATGATGACTACAAGATTTTGTTATTCCTTGACAACTGTTCTGCCCATCATTCAGCGAAAATTCTTATCAAAAATAATGTTTATGCCATGTACTTTCCCTCAAATGTGGCTTTATTAACCTAGCTATGTGACCAGGCTATCTTTAGCTCAATGAAGAGTAAATGATTTTAAAAACCCACTTTCTTGAACAGCATGCTGGCAGCAGTGAACAGAGGCCTAGGCATGGAACATTTATAAAAGAAGTTTAGCCTGAAGAATGCCATATATGCTGTTGCCAGCACTTGAAACACAGTGACTAGAGACACATATATTGTCTATAACCTCTGGCCTGTGACTATAATCAGTGATGTTGATGAACAAGATGGTGACTTTGAAGGATTTCATATATCAATTGAGAACAAATAATGCCTGACCTCCTTACATATGTAAAAAATACGTCCTCAGAGTCCTTCAGTAAGTGGGAAAGAGTGGATATTTAGGAGGTTTTTAACATGTATAATGACACCCCAGTGGTTCATTTATGGACCAATGGTGATATAGCTGAAATGATTCTGAATCAAGAATATCGTGATACTTATGATGATAATGATGACATTAATGCTGCAGAAGACGTGCCTGTAGATGACATGGTGAAATGTACAATGGGCTTACTGAGGGACTAGAACAGCATGCATTCAGAGCAGAACAAGAAATCATGTTGGCTTATAAAATCAGAGAGACTTTTAAGACAAAAAATCTTTTTTTTTTCTTAAAAAAGTGGGCAGTTCACAAAGATTTTTAAAAAAGAAAAAAAAAACAAAAAAAAACATTGTTAATAAGGCAGATGACTCTGGAGGAAATACTTTAAAAAGTCACCCAGTAGGTCAGCCGTAGTGGCTCATGGCTGTAATTGCAGCAGTTTGGGAGGCTGAGGCAGGCAGATCATTTGAGGTCAGGAGTTCAAGACCAGCCTGACCAACATGGTGAAACCTCCCCTCTACTAAAAATAGAGATAAATTAGCCAGGCATGGTGGCACATGCCTGTAGTCCTAGCTACTTGGGAGGCTGAGGCAGGAGAATCGCTTGAACCCAGGAGACAGAGACTGCAGAGAGCTAAGACTGCAATACTGCATTCTAGCCTGGGCAAAGAGTGAGATTCCATCTAAAAAAACAAACAAACAAACAAAAAGCTATCCAGTAGAATGCCTCATCACCCCTAGAGGACTCACTTCCTGGTCCCTCAACTGCTTCTTATCTAAGAAAAATAGAACAGTTTACAACATTCTTTTAACACAATACAGCATTGTAGGTGGATACTGAAAACCTGCCACTGTTTGTTGTTACTGCTGTTTAACAGCAGATACAGGTATTCTGGAAATGCTACTGGGCTGCTTAGTTATTCTGAACACAGTGCTTTTTCACTGTATTAATGGTATGTCACTCTTTAACTTTACTACTAAGTATTTATGTGTGAATAAGTGTAAGGAAATGATTGTTTATTGGTAGCATATACATCAGAGTCAGGAATGATGGTGATGCCAAACAACCACAGATTGTCAAGATGGGTGGCTGAGATAGTGCCACTTTTGTTTTCTGATGTTTCAGTGTGCATAAAGTTTGTTTCAAGCACACAATTATTAGCATATCGCATATAATTGCCTTAAAACTATGTGTATAAATTGTATATGAAACATTAATTTTGTGTTTAGACTTGGGTCCCCTCCACGTGATATCTCATGATGTAGGTGCAAATATTCCCAAAACAAAAATTCATAAAATTCAAAATACTCTGATCCCAAGCTTGTTTTTATTTTTTATTTTTTTATTTTTTTTTTACTGAGATGGAGTCTCACTCTGTCACCCAGGCTGGAGTGCAGTGGTGCAATCTCAGCTCACAGCAACCTCTACCTCCCTGGGTTCAAGTGATTTTCCTGTCTCAGCCTCCCGAGTAGTGGAGCTGTGTACCACCACACGTGACTAATTTTGTATTTTTGGTAGAGATGGGGTTTTTCCATTTTGGCCAAGCTTGTCTTGAACTCCTGACCTCAAGTGATTCGCCCACCTCGGGCTCCCAAAGTGCTGGGATTACAGGCATGAGCCACCACACCCAGCCTTCTGGTTCCAAGCATTTGGATAAGGGATACTGAACCTGTATTACAGTTTTGGAAGACTTTACTATTGAAGAAAACCGAGTAAAATATACATTGGACTTCTGTGCATTAATCCTTACAACTGCATGGAAATCTACAATTGTTTAAAAATAAAATGTTTAATTAAATAAATAAGTAGATGACTGCAGACATAACAAATTAGAAGATAGTGTATGGTGTGAAATATTAGCCATATAGGTAAAGCTTATTGAACTGAGGAATCTAATGAAACTTCATTGACAAGGTTTAGAGAAGGCATCACAGAAGACTTGGCTTAGAACTAGGTCTGAAGAACTAATAGGATCCTGAAAAGCAGAGGTTAATGGCCAAATGAAACCAAAAACAACATCAGAGGAACAAGAAGAGAGGTGGACCAATTAAAGACAGGGATTTACTAAGGATATGGTAGAGGCAGTGTGGTGTGGAGGGAGGAATGGCAAAGGCATTTCTGTGAGGCAGCATCCACAGGGTTAGAAGAGACGCAAAAACTGGAAATACCACAGGTTTAGAAGAATGCGTTCAGCGTTGAAAGGTATATCAGAACTCTGAGTTGTGAATGCTTTGAGAATAAGGGCATTTTTTACTCGATATTATGCCACCAGATCACAGTCTAATATCTGGTGCATAACAAACGATTCATTAAATGCTGTTGCTGATTTCACTGAAAACAATTTTAGTGTAGTGATGGGGACAGTAGACAGATTTCAGTGGGTCGAAGAGTAAAAGAGAAGTGAGAAAATAAACGATTCTTCTTAAAAGGTTTGGTTCTGAAGGTAAGTGGCAAAAAAAAAAAAAAAAAAACAAGAGGCAAGAACACATTTTATATTATGTTCTTTTTGTCATTTTAAGATGTGAGAAACTTGTACATACATCTTTGTTAGAAAAGGAGATTGAAAACTCAGGAGAAAAGATAAAGGTACATATGGAAATGAACCTTACGGAGGTAAATGGATGCAGATGTTCGTAGGTGGAGTGGTAGGAGTGCACGCCAGATGGCCTCTATTTTTCAATTAAGTGGGAGGTGGTTCGTGCTCTGCTAAGAAAGAGGAGAAAGAATGGGGGCCAGAAGTCAGTCTCAGGTTTGGAATAGATGGAAAATGGGAATGGAAACTGAGCTGTCAGCATAAGCCCATTCCTCTTAAATATTTGTCACGATGTGGGCAGCACCTTTATTCATTGAAGTGTTCTTCCTCACTTTGATGCTGATATTTTCAATCCCAAATTATGCACTTCTTTTCTGAGCCAGGCTTTCCGCTAACAATAACTAAAAACTATGTATAAATGTCGCTATATCCCAAATCGTATTTAATCAGCATAGCATATTTTTGAATGTATACACACATGTTAATTTTGTTAGAGACATTTCAGCATTATGCTTTCTTCAAGGACAAAATGAACGAAAGAGCCTAGAGATGTGTTTTCTCACTTACCTTTTGCATGCACTCTATTGAACACAGAATATCTTATAAGTCATAGGAGAGTGTTACTTGTTTTTAGACAAGTGATTTTGTAAATTTCATACACAACGGTAGAATATTTCAAACCCTAATTGAACTAAACCATCTCATTACCTGGCTCTACTGACCACAGAGTGTTGCCATGGTGATGAGGGAATCAAGTCAGCAGGTCCTACTGTGAGAATTTTCCACTCCAGATGCTTCATTGGTTCCATCTTGCTCATCTCCAAACATGTTGTAATCAATTTAATGGCACAGAAACAGGCTCTACGATGGGGGAGAAAAGGAGTATTTTTAGCAAATCTTATGCCAAAATATATTGACATATAATTTACAAAATAAGCACTTTCTAAATACCATAACACTTTAGGTTTTTTAACAACAAATGAAAACCTTTAAAGATATATGTATTAATTTAACAGTTTATGAATTTTTATACATATCCAGGTAAAAATCAAAGCTCAAGCAATAAAATGTTTCGCTCTCTGCATAACTAGTCTTAAATATAATTAAAGCTTGTTTACATAAAAGGTTTGGAGCCCAAATAAGACTTACAGATTGGTGGAATTCAGGTTTTGGCTAAGGATAGGTAATTTCTATGCTGAAAGATAAAATCTAAGAGCAAAAATTCTGAGTAGTTTCAATTTATGTCTCAAAATGGAACTTGGAACTATAAAGCAATGTTTTAGATTACAAAAAATGTTAAAATTTTCTTACTTCTACATGTTTGCTATTATTGCTGTTTGCTTAGTCTAAGCGGCATTACAAAGTCTCAAATCCTAAGGCTTTATGAAATTGTGTTTTAAGAGCAGAAAGAACGGAAAGAACTAGAAAAACTGCCTCCCCACTCCCCCTTTTTTGTCATCTGTGGTATGGGAGGAAAACCGCATGTAATAAAATGCTTGTGACAGGATTTAAGAAGAAAAATTCTGGATAAAAATGGCAAGAGGCTAACCAAACTAATATGTGCCTTTCAAATTTGTTATCAAAATGTTCATGAAGGTATACTAAAACACAACACAAAGATGAACCACACTCTAAACCAAAAATAACACAGAACGATATCCTAGAATCTGGAATTAACTTATACTTACTGGATTTGATCTGTTATAGAGTTAGGTGTCTTCTCTGTTTTATTTTGCTAGTCTGTGCCCCAAGTCTAGGATATTCCTTGGCACTTATCTGGTGCTCAGAAACATTTGTTATCCTCATTGTTGACTGTAGAATTTTGGGATATTGATTGAGAAGAACCTTTTTAGACTACATACCATGTTTGGTCCTTTGGAAAATAACATCATATTGTGACAGTAGGTAGCTAGTGAGACACGAACAGGGTGGGAGAGGGCCCCCACACTCCACCAGGAAAGTCAGGCGACCATCAGGTGATGATCAGGCAGTTGTCACACTGTCTCTTTAAAATAATTGGTCAAATCAGTGCCAGGGAAAGTAGTTTCTCTATAAATAGGAAACCCCTGAAACTGGTGATCACAGGAGCGGGGCAAGTGGGTGTACACATGTGCACTAAGAAGCAAAATGGCAGAATGTAACTCATACATGACCTTCCAGGGGAATTGTGTCAGAAAAGGGAAAAACACCTCAGGAGAGCATGCGTACAACTCCAGTAAACACACTGCACATGCACCCCGTCCAAGCACTGGTGGCCACCGGGCATGCGGACAGCCCACCCCAACAGAGGAATCAAGGGAAAAGGGACGCAAGACCCCAGAAGTATGGCAACATATAAAACTCCAAGTCAAAAGGTCAAACCTGGCACTTGCCCTTCAAGTCAACCACTTGGCCCTCTTCCAAATGTACTTTCCTTCCTCTAGTTCTTGCTCTAAAGCCTTTTAATAAACTTTCACTCCTGCTCTAAAACTTGCCTCTGTCTCTTCTTCTGCCTTATTTTGCCCCTCAGTTGAATTCTTTCTTCTGAGGATGCAAGAAGTGAGGTTGCTGCAGACCCGTATGGATTCCCTACCACTAACAACAAGCTTCCAAAGAAAGTAGGCAAACAGAATGCCTCATCTCAGTGTACACTTAGTGACACAGAGACGTGCTAAGGAAAACCTGCTACGTAAGTGCCATCATCTGGGCCAGTCAGAACAAGAATCATCTCCCTATTTCCTTTTGATATTTTTTCTCATGTATATTTGTCTCCACGACTGCCAAGGTTCCACACAGCAGGAACAAGAGAGAGATGTAAGGTAGTAGGTTGCAACTTGGCAAACAGAAGCAGAGTTTGAGGTAAAATTTAGCAGCAATCCATTCTAGGTTATTTAGATTTTCATATCCTGCATGATACAAAGGGGATTATGAACAACATTTGCTTCTTTGGATTACTCATAGAATTCAACTATCAGAGCAAAGTAGGCTCAACTAAAATTAATTCAACACACAAACACAAAGAGATAATATCCGCTGACATGCAAATTAAAATGGGGTGAAATGCCTGTTTACATATAACCCAAAGACCAAGATCTAAGCAGGAAAATGTGACAGCATATATGTGTGCAGTAACCACTGAAGGTAGGGTCACTCTTTAAATGCTCTCTAAAGGCCAACATCAGAATCAAGAAGCATGATTGAAACAGAATAATGCCAGGCATGGTTGCTCGTGCCTGTAATCCCCGCATTTTGGGAGGCTGAGGCAGGAGAATCACTTGAGCCCAGGAGTTCCATACCAGCCTGAGCACCAGAGTGAGACCCTGTCTCTAAAAAGAAAAGAAAAAAGACAGAATACTGACCAAAATAATGCTAAATGGAACTTATGAAATCTTACTTTAAAACAAGAAAAGATTCACATACAAAAAAGTAAAATTGAAAATAATTTTTCTAAAAGAAAATGTATATCTCTGTGTACTCATGTATATATACACATATAATGTCTTACCAATGAAATGTATTATTTTCATCTGTTACTTTCCTCCTGTAAACATAAGTTTATGAGTTTATTCAATAATAATTACAATGTAACATGCACTATAAAATTTAAACTCCTTTAGAATATCATTTTAGTAAAAATTATATTATAAATGTCCAGAGCACTGGTTCTTTGATCACTGATAAAACTCATCATCACTGTCTAATTATCAATGCTATTTCATGGAAATTTTGGCAGTTTTATATAGCTTTTTACCGTCTTTTAGATGTATTTTCCTCATTTCAACAAAGCACCCTTAGCAAAGTGTGCCATATCGTGAACAAAGAGAAGAAAAGATCTCAGTCAGAAATTGAAGGTGGTAGAGGCATTTGTATCACTGATCTATTTTAGCACCTACTGGCCTGTGTCCCTGGGAGGTACATCTTTATCCCCTCAGTCGAACCGATTGTCCATTCTTTTTCTCTGTGACAGCAACTGTGGCATGTTCTTTCCTTTCTTCCTTTCTCACTTCATTTTCTCAGCGAGAAAGCCAAAAGGAATACCTGTTTGTAGTTTGGATTAGGAAATATTAATATAACACATGTCAGGAAGAATAAAATGTTAATTAACCAAGTGAATCACCTGATTCTTTGTTTTCTTATCTCCTTACTTTTCTATCTGGGATCACGTGTTCCCCGCATCTTTCAACTTACACCCTCTCCAAATTGTTATACGCAAATTTATTATCAACCTATCCATTCTTATTTTCTAATTTTCTCTGTCTCCTCATATATCTCCATAATTTGGGTTTTCTATTAGGCTTGTTTACATTCTTATTTGGATGACTATTTTAACACATGAAGTAAACTTTTCCAAAAATTTCTGTAACAGTAAGACAATTTCCTAGATTTTCCTAGGATATGGGATAAAATTATCCAATTTTTTTTTTTTTTTTTGAGATAAGAGTCTTCCTTTTTCACCCAGACTGGAATGCAGTGGTATGATCTCGGCTCACTGCAACCTCCGCCTCCCGGGTTCAAGTGATTCTCCTGCCTCAGCCTCCTGTGTGGCTGGGATTACAGGTGCGCCACCACCATGTCCAGCTAATTTTTTGTATTTTCAGTAGAGACGGGGTTTCACCATGTTGACCAGGGTAGTCTCAAACTCCTGACCACCCACCTCGGTCTCCCAAAATGTTCTAAAAAATTATTTTTCTGTCTCCACTCTGCTAAGCATCAAAAATATTCCTACAAAAATTCAGAGCAATAGCTTAGTTATAAAACCTAATATTTTTTAATTTTTTCTTATTCCTTTCCTCTGAACCCAACAATCTATTAGGCTAAATAGTTCTTACAACTGATACTAATCTTTCAGTAAATAAAATTTTCAAAACATTTCTGGAATTAGTTTTATGAGACATAAAATTTAGGACTAAGTACTCCTTCAGAATCACCTAGACTAGTCAATCTTTCTGATTTGGGAAAGTAAGCTCCCATCTGATCTCATGATTTAAAGTAATAACTTTGTGGTAAGAGCCAACAAATACTTAATTAGCCTACTTGTCATAAATGTGCTCTGTGGACAATTAAGCATGTCAAGTTTATACAGTAGGGGTGACTTACAGAGATAGAAAATGTGACTTTAAAGATTGTGAATCCATGGGGAAATTCTTTATGAGATGGCCTACTGCATTAGAAAAATGCAAACAAATCTTGCTAACAGCCCAATAAAATCTATGGGGCCATATTTCTGACTTGCAGTGAAAATTTAATTCTCAAATTTCCTGTCCTCCTATGCACAGCCTTGTTCCATTCTTTATATTAGCAAACTTTTCCCTACACCAGAGTGCTGGCTTGTGCCAGGCACAGCTTTTTCAAGGCTGCCTCCCTGCTGATTTGTCTCTCCTGACGAGATACAGTTGGCTTCATAAAATGCTGTCTGCATAGCTTTGAACTTGATCGATTTCTTTGAGACATGAGCTCACATAAGAAATGTGTCTTCCCAGATGCTGAGGCACATGCTTTCTCTTTCTGGATCCCTGTGAGGCATGAACTCTGGCGACCCAGCCTGGCAATTGGAATTTCTGAAGCAATATATCATTAGCTTTCTTCAAATTATGGCAGCATCCAAATGCTCAAGCATTTGCCTACTAAAGTAAGAGAAATGTCCTTAGACCCATTGATACACCCTGACATCCCTCACCAGCGGTGCCTATTAATAAACCCTGACATCCCTCACCAGTGGTACCTTTTCTATGAGGTCAGAGAGAATAGTCAGTGTCCCAGGCTGAGCCTCTGGTTGTCACAGAACCAGGCATAATCGTAGCAGGTTTCTTTTATCACCCACAGCCAGATGTTAGCTTCAGGACGTCCATTGTTTACTAAATGTAGTATCTTCTTAGTATTAGTAAAACTATTTTTAGAGCAGATATTATATATCAGGCACAGGATATAAGCAATGTAAGCAATACATTAATATCAATGACTTTTTGTTTTAGTCTGATTTTGTATTGCCAAAAAGGGAGACCTGAGGCTGAGTAATTTACAAAGAAAGCAGGTTCATTTAGCTCACTGCTCTACAGGTTGTATAGGAATCATGGTGCCAGAATCTGCTTCTGGGGATGGACTTGGGCTGCTTCCACTCATGGCAGATGGTGAAGGAGAGCCAACACGCACAGAGATCACCTGGTGGGAAAAGAGGTAAGAGAAAGCTGAGAAGGTGTCAGACTCTTTTCAACAACCAGTTCTTGTGGGAACTAAGGGTGAGAACTCACTCACTTCCATGAAAATAATACCAAAACATTCTTGAGGGATCTGTTCTCATGGCCCAAACACCACCCCCCAGCCACCACCTCCCACAATGAGGATCAAATTTTAACCTGAGACTTGGTGGGGTCAAACAAATGATATTGAAACCATAGCACATTTGCAAGAAAATATGATTACAATTTTACAGATAGAAAAACCAAAGCTCAGTGGTACTAATAGCTAACTCAGCCACACCTCTTGCCATTTGAATATAGTTTCATCAGTTGTTAGCATTTTTAAGGCTCCATCATCCTCTCCAACATTCCCTGGAAGCTTCAAAATCCCATTAACAATTTTTATTTCAACCCCAACCCCTGCAATCATCCTGAGACATTTCAATGCTTAGAATGACTTACCTCCCATCTCAGTCACTATATCCCCTTAAACTCCTTAAATTTAGCAACCTTTATAGTCACTCCTTGGAAATTCACTAATTATATTGGATGTGCTCCACTTTAGAATGTCACACTATTGTTTTAATTTTGGCCATCACCTTTCATCCTGCTCATTCTCTTCTCCTTCATTCACATCTGTGTGCACGTAACTGCATCATGTCCTCCAGCGCCTCAACTCTTCTATTGCTGTCTGGTCTTCCCAGGATAAATGATCTCACTGCTTCAGCCGTCTCTCCAGAGACATACCTCTGTAACTGCCCTTTGTTGACCTCTGTCAACTTCTTTATGTGTTAATACCTTTGCTGTTTCTGCTACAAAACCCTGACCCTGTTTACCTTACGTTCCTACTCACCACTTGTGGAGAAAAGAGACATCCTGGTGAAAGTGACTAAACTGACCAGCCAGGCTCCAATACAAACACATGGTTTTCAAGTCTCTTGAAACTCAAAATTAGATTATCTTGTTCTTTATTTTGTAAATCTATCTTCTCTTTCAATATATCCTTCCAATTGGCATAAGCATGCTCCCTTAAGAAAATACCCACAAAAATATTGGAATTCTATAATTTTTTCTAGTCCCTGCTATTTGTCTCCTTTGCTTTGCATCTAAATTTCTCAACTATTCATACATATTTGATGTATTTATATGTATTCTGGATTTCTCTCCCACTCTTTTATTAAAACAGCTTCTGATAATGTCACCTTTGTTGAATCCAGCAAGTGTTTTTAATCTTCATCTTATGGCACCTATGGCATTTTGTACCATGAACTCCCTTAGTCACCCATGAAACAGCACTCTACTGAATGTCTTTCTAGCTTTCGGTCCTTTCCTCTGCCTCCTTTTTAGGCTCATTCTATACCTCACAATTATTAAGTGTTGGAACTCCTCAATATAAGGTCATATTGTAACTATTTACTTTCTCCTAGCAAGCACATCACTACCTATCTTTTCAATTTCCCCTGTACACAATTGACGCAAATAAAACCTCTATACAGATCTGCTCAATAAAACTATTTGCAATGTTGAAATGTTCTATAATCTTTGTCACTGAATATGGTACATATATTGAATAAACCTTTCCATTTCTCCAGCTGCTCAAGATAATCACCTTAGCATACATTCAAGATCCTGTGGGGTCATGTCTCATTATGCTCCATCTTCCTTTAGCAGCTTATGCTAACTTTTTTTTCTGGAAACATCATAACCAATTTTTCCCCCACTGAAAACCTTTGAATACTTCCTTGAAGCAACCTTTCTCAACTCCTGGTATCAATTCTCTCAATTATCTTCTGGAAATGTGTATTAATTTGTGTGATTCTTTGATTAACATCCGTTTCTTTAAAATGAGAGCAGAGGCCTTTGCTTTTTGTAGAGTTTTGTTCACCATTTTATTCCCAGGGCCTAGTTAAGTTGCTGGAATATAACAGATGTACATTAAATATGTGCTGAATAAGACTTTTCCTAAATTCTAGATTTGTAGATAGCTCCAACTTCTTCTTAAATATTTTTATATGTTCCAAAGCCATCTCAAAATGATTTTACTATTCCACCCCATACCTTTTACTATTACTACACACACACACACACAAACAACCCTATACAGACATACTTAAGATATACGACACGTTCCGTTTCAGGCCAGAGCAATAAAATGAATATTGCAATAAAGCTAATCCCACAATTTTTTTTGTTTCCCAATGCATAAGAAAGTTACATTTTCGGGGGCTTTAAGATGGCTGACTAGATGCAGCTAGCACTCACCTCCTCCACAAAGCAAACCCCAAAACAGTGAGTAGATAATCACATATCACATAGATCACCTAAGGCAGAACAGTGGAATTCAGCAGAGAAGCGATAGGAAACACTAAGGCAGAGAATGAGACAGAAACAAGGCAGCCAGCTGGGCCAGGATTGGGTGGGAGACTGGAGAGGCTCCTGAATGCAAGGAAAGGGTGAGTAAAAGATTCACAGTGATCCAAATTCCCACCACAGACTCATGCCTGGAGTTTGGGTGATGGCATTTCTCTAGAGAGGGAGCTGCTAGGGGGAGCTCATGCTAGGTCCCACACCCTCCTACCAAACTCATGCAGTCGTACAGCGCCATCTTGACAGTCCAGACCCCACCACATTGCATCTGGCCCTGGGGTCTAACAGCCCCTGCATCTCCATATCCCTGAATTCCGACTGATATACCCTCCACATCCGCCGGGAGGACTACCATGGTGCCATTGCCTTTTGGACCCAGCAGTGTGGCACAGACCTCAACACTCCGACCCACACAATGTCCTACTGGGAACAGGTAGTACAGCACACCAGGGAGGCTGCCCCAGACAAAGGGTGTCTAAGTGTGCACTCTCCAGAGCCTGAAAACCACTTGCCTGGGGCTGTTGCCACTGATGGTAACCCTGACTCCTACCAGCAGCAGAGCCACTGAACACTTGCACACACCCTGAGAGCCCTGAGAAGAGGCTCTCCCCACCCATTACTGCTGCTGCTGCTGCCACCACCTGAACACACACTGGGCCCTGGAAATAGCCTCGTGCTGCCTACTGCAGCCCGGTGGGATTTCATCAGCAAAGCGAGTGAGAACAGGCCCACCCAGCCTGGTACAACCCCCTTAGGGGTTGGGATTTGGGATTGCCCTTCTCTGTCAGTGGCCTTGGGCATGCATGCAGAACATTAGGGAGCCTAACAACAGGCCCAGAAAACTGTCTGCCAGTGCCCAAACACACTGTCTGAAAATCTGGGGATCGGCTTACCCCATCCTCCTCCACTGGCATTTGTTTACTCCTTCCAAAAGATTAAGGATGGACACCCACTCTGCCACCACCACAACTGCCGGCACCTACCTGCACAAGCCACCTGGCAACCTGGGAACTGGCCTGCCCAGCCAGTCGCAGCCACTGCTAGCACCAGCACAGGCCACATGTGAGCCTGAGAGTTGCCCTGCTACTGCTACTGCCATCACACATACCACATAAGCTGCCTAGGGGCCTGAAGATCCACCCACCAGTCCAGCTCACTGATGTCATTGCTGGCACCTGAGCAAGCCACATACAGGCCAAGAATTGGCCTTCCTGGACCCATTAACACCAGTATCTCAACATGTCACCTAGGGGCCCAAAGCTGGGCACACTTCACACACCACTGCCACCAATGGGGCCAAGAATTGGCCCACTTGGCATCGTCATCCCCAGCACCCAGTCTCACCACATCCTCCACTGACAACTGTAGTTCAAACCACTGAGGAAATCACAGACATCAATGATACCGTTTGCAGCTGAAGAAATCATTAGGGGACTACACCATTGAATGCACCCAGAATCAAGGCCAAAGTGCCATACTCAACCAAAACCATAATATATCTAGAGACAAAAGTGTTCCCCTATTAAAGCCAATCGAAAAAATTCAAAGAAGGAATTGTTACATCAGATGCACAGATATCAACATAAGGACACAAGAAAAATTAAAAAGCAACAAAATATGATACCCTTAAAAGAACAATAATTCTCCAGCAACAGATTGCAATGAAAAAGAAATAACGAAATGCCTGAAAAAGAATTTAAAATATTTATATTAAAAAAGCACAGGCAGATGTAAGAGAACCAGATAAGCACTACAAATAGATCAGAAAAACAATTCAGAATATAATGAGAAATTCACCAAAGAGATAGATATTACAAAGAAAATAACAAACAGAAATTTATAATTCAATGAATAAAATATAAAATACAGTTGAAAGCTTCAACAATACAGTAGACTACGTAGAAAAAAGAATGTGAGAACTTGAAAACAGATGTTTTGAAATAACCCCATCAGAAAAAATCAATAAAAAGAATTTTAAAAAATGAATAAAGACCGCATGTCATATAAGAGACCATAAAGCAATGAAATATTTAAATGTTGGGTGTTCCAGAAGGAGAAAAGAATGTCAAAATTTAAAAATCCATTTAATGGAATAATATTGCATGTTTTCAATCATACATGGGAGCTAAAATAGTTGATTTCATGGAGGCAGAGTATAGGATGATAGTTATCAGAAGCTGGAAAGGGAAGTATATATGGGGAAGTAGAGAAGTGAGGTTGGTTAATTGGCACAAACATGCAGTTAGAGAGAAGGAATAAATTTTACTATTCAATAGCAGAGAAAAATGGCTACAGATAGAAACAATATTTTGTTTATTTCAAAAGAGCTAGAAGAGAGCACTTGAAATGTTCCCAACATATAGAAATAATAAATGCTCAAGGTAATGAATACCCTAAATACTCTGACTTGATCAACACACATTCGATGCATGCAATGAAATATCACATGTACCTTATAAATATTACATATACATTTAAAATGTTATGTATACGTTTAAAATTTTAAAATGTACAAAAGTTATGTTTACATTATTCTGTAGTCTAAGTGTGCAGTAGTATTATGTCTAAAACAAAAATGTACATACCTTAATTAAAAATGCTTTATTTATTAAAAAATGCTAACAACCATCCAAGGCTTCAGCAAATTATATTCTTTGCTGGTGGAGGGTGTTGCCTTGATGTTGATGGCTGCTGACTGATCAAGTTGTTGGTTGTGAAAGGTTGCAGGGCTTGTGGAAGGTT
>NW_012113141.1:16891663-16891956 GCF_000951035.1 Colobus angolensis palliatus
TCTCGGCCTCCCAAAGTGCTGGGATTACAGGCTTGAGCCACCGCGCCCGGCCTGTGGAAGGTTCTTAAGATGAAACAATAATGAAGTCTGCCACACAGAAATTTTTTGTTTTCATAAAAATTTTTCTCCAGTATGTGATGTTGTTTGATAACGTTTTACATGCAACAGAAATTCTTTCAGAATTGGAGTCAATGATCTCAAATATTGCTGTTGATTTATCAAATTATGTAATAGTTGTCATCTTAACAATATTAACAGTATCTTAACCAGGACTAGATTTCATCTCAAGAAAC
>NW_012113141.1:16892474-16895497 GCF_000951035.1 Colobus angolensis palliatus
GTTAGCCAGGATGGTCTCGATCTCCTGACCTCATGATCCGCCCGTCTCGGCCTCCCAAAGTGCTGAGATTACAGGCTTGAGCCACCGCGCCCGGCCAGAATGATTAATCTTTTCCAGAAGGTTTTCAATGTACTTTTCCCTTATCCATCAGAATCGCTATCTATGAAGACAAGAGCCTTGCAAAATGTAGTTCTTAAATAATAAGATTTACAAGTCAAAATTACTCCTTGATCCATGGGCTGCAGAATGGATGGTGTGTTAGTATGCATGAAAACAATATTAGTCTCTTTGTACATCTCCATCAGAACTTGAGGGGAACGAGATGTGTTATTAAAGAGCAGTAATATTTTTTAAAAGATTATTTTTCTGAGCAGTAGGTCTTAATAGCAGGCATAAAATATTCAGTAAACCAGGCTATAAACAGATGTGCTGTCACCCAGGCTATGTTGTTTCATGTATAGACCTCATGCAGAGTACATTTAGCATAATTCTTAAAGGCCCTTGGATCATCAGAATGGTAGATGAGCATTGATTCAGCTTAAAGTGACCAGCTGCATTAGCCCCTAACAAGAAAGTCAGAAAGTCCTCTGAAGCTTTGAAACTATTCAGTGATTTCTCTTCTCTAGCTATGAAAGTCCTACATGGCATCTTCTTCCAACAGAAGTCTGTTTTGTGTACATTGAAAATCTGCTGTTTTGTGTAGCCACCTTCATCCATTATCTTACCCAGATCTTCTGTATAATTTACTGCTGCTTCCACAGAAGCACTTACCGCTTCACCTTGAACTTTTATGTTATAGAAATGGTTTCTCTTCTCAGACCTCATAAACCAACCTCTGTTAGCATCCAGCTTTTCTTCTGCAGCTTTCTCACTTCTCTCAAATTTCATATGAAGAGAGTTAGGGCTTTGCTAATTCTCTAGAAAAATCAGCACTAGGGTCTCTATCCGGACCACTCAAACTTTCTCCATACCAGCAATAAGGCTGTTTTACTTTCTTATCACTCATGTTTTCAGTGGAATAGCACATCTGATTTCCTTCAAGAACTTTTTCTTTGCATTCACAACTTGGCTAAGTGTTTGGTGCAAGAGGCCCAGATTTCAGCCTGTCTCAGCATTCAACATGCTTTCCTCACTAAGCTTAATCATTTTTAGCTTTTCTTCTAAAGTGAGAGATGTGTGACTCTTTCTTTCACTTGAACACTTAGAGGTTATTTTGGGGTTATTGACTGGCCTGATTTCAATATTGTTGTTTCTCAGGAAATAGGGAGGCCTGAGAAGAGGGAGAGTGATGGGGAACAGCCAGCTGATGGAGCTGTCACAAAAAACTGAACATAAAATAAATCAACATTTATGATTAAGTTTGCCATTTTTATACATACTTTTGTGGTGCCCCCAAACAATTACAATGGTAACAAAAAAGATCCCGATCACAGATGACCAAAACAGATATAACAATTACAAAAAAGTTTAAAATATTTTAATAATTACCAAAATGTGACACAGAGACACAAAGTGAGCACATACTGTGGAAAAATGGCCCTGATAGACTTGCTGAAATAGGATTGCCACAAACCTTTGATTTGTAATAAAATGTAATATTTGCAAAGTGCAATAAACAAGATATGCCTGTAGAACAGCATCATGGACCTTGTCATTCAAAACCAAAATTTGCAAGTTTTCTTTAAATTTGCTTTCTCTTTAGCCAGCTACAAAAAAAATTACAAACCATTATAGAAAATAATTAAAGAATGGAGGAGTATACCATGTACATAATTTAATACTGTAAATAATGCTATATAATTTATCCCTAAATGACCCATGGATTCAATGCAATCTCAAACATTATACCAGCAGGTCTGTTTTTACTGTTGGGTAGGAGTTGACACCTGACACCCAAATTGACAGTGAAATACAAAAGCCAAGAAATATTCAGAAAAGAAAAACATGTTGAAGAAGAACAAGTTTAGAGTAATTACAATAGTAGATATTAAGCTATGGGCCAGGTGTGGCTCATGCCTGTAATTCCAGCACTTTGGGAGACTGAGATGAGAGGATCATTTGAGGCCAGGAGTTGAAGACCAGCCTGGGCAACATAGTCAGACCCTGTCCCTACCGAAAAATAAAAGGGGGCGTGGGGGAGAGAGATATATAAAATTCTTACACTTAAGACAGTAGTATTAACACAGGGCTAGCTACATCATTGAATGGAAGAGGATAGAGTATAGAAATATACTACCAATATATACAGAGACCCCCCCAATTTATGAAAAAGATTTCAGCTCACAGTGGTCTTTTATGGTATGGTCCTTTAAAAATATGATCCTGAGTAAGATGGTTATGCATATTAAAAAACTGGTACCCCTACATACACAATTCAACTCAAGGGAGATTATATACCTAAATGTAAAACTTGAAACAAACTTTTTCTAGAACAAAACATAGAAAAAGAGCTTTATGACTTAGAAGATAGGAAAAGATGGTACAAATAGGGCACAGAATGCACTAACCTTGATGATAATCGTTGATAAATTAGTCTACATTAAAATTCTGCTTATCAAACATATCAGCAAGAGCATAAAGGATAACCCCAAAAAACGAGAGAGAATAGGAGAAACATAACTGACCAAGAGATCCCACACAGAATATATAGAGAGAAATAAGAAAAAGAGAGACACACAATAGATAAATGAGCTAAACATGTAGGCATTTTAGCAAAAATGATATTCAACTGGCAAATAAACATATGAAAGTTGTTCAATTTTAATGCAAACTGGAAACACAGTATGATACCACTACATCCACACAAGAATGGCTAAAATGAAAAAGACCGATAACATCAATTGTGGAAATGTGAGGCAACCCAACTCTCATAGTGTTAAAGAGTGGGGGTGTATTTTATAAAATTGTGTAAAGTTTTCACTGTATATACTAAAGCACATGCATGACCTAAAAATTTCATTTGTTGCTATTTGATAGAATTGCATGCACATTTATAATAAAAGATATATACAAAAATATTCATA
>NW_012113141.1:16895618-16919433 GCF_000951035.1 Colobus angolensis palliatus
TATATATATTATATATTATATAACAAAAGATATATACAAAAAATTCATATCATCAGGTTTATTATACATATACATATATATGTGTGTGTGTATATATTCTAGTCAGGGTCTCTCTCTGTTGCCCAGACTGGAGCACAGTGGCACAATTATAGCTCACTGTAACCTCGAAATCCTGGTTTCAAGCAATCCTCCTGTATTCTGAGTAGCTGGGATGACAGGTGCACACAATACACCCAGGTAATTTTTCATTTTTAATTTTTTGTAAAGATGGGGACTCGTTATGTTGTTTTGCAGGCCGATCTTGAACTCCTGGCATCAAGCGATTCTCCTACTTCAGCCTCCCAAAGCACTGGGATGACAGAAATGAGGCACCACACCCAGCCCACATCATCAGTTTTCACAAGAGTTCCCAACTGAAAGCTACCAAAAATGTTCATAAACAATAGAATAGATAAACATGTTGTGTGATATTTACACAATGAAAGAAACTATGAGAAGGAACTGTCTATCACAATGCATAACAAAATCCTCGAATTCGTCAAACGTAATTTTGAGCCAAACAAGTCTTACACAAAAGAGTATGTTTTGTATGCAAGTGTAAAACCAGATAAAACTAATCTATGATTTTAGAGGTTCAGTTGGTGAATAGGGACTAGGAGAGGGCACAAAAGACACTGCTGAGGGCTGGAATCTTCTAGTTCTCAGTTTCAGTGTTAGTTACATGACTGTACTCACTTTATGAAAATTCACAAACTATACACTCATGATTCATGTATTTTTTGGTACATATAATACTAAAATGACATTATTTAAATTAAAAAAATCAAACTCATTTTTCTCAATTTACCACATGCACATTAGTTGAATTCACACTTTAATATTCTACTGTCATTGTCTGAAGTCTCTCATCATCTCTCACCTTCAAAATAGTAGTAGCTTGACCACTGGTCTCCCTTTACTCAAAGGTATCCTTAATGCAAAACTCTTGTGAAAGCCATCTAACGACAAACATAACCACTCCTGTGGCCTATTTGAAACATCTCAGTGACTGTCTACTTACAAAATCTAGCATTCAAGCTCCTTGCTGACAAATTCTACATTGTTTCGATTTGCCTCAAACTGCCTATAAGGCCAGTACTCATTTTCCTGTTTGCATACTCAGTGTATACTAGGAATTGACGTATGCTATTTTATAATGATCAATAGCTAATAATAACCAAGCTGGCATCTGAAACTACATCTGTATAGATCCATAACTCATGCTCTTTCTATAACATTACAATGCCCACTGCTGTACACGTGGGGAACAACTCGCTTATTATAGCATCAGTGTTCTTTAGCTTAACAATATCTAACTTGAAAGAGCTGGATGAAAAGGAGAGAAAGGAAATTACACGTTTTCATTATGTGCTAATGCACATTGCTTACAATCATAAATGGGTATTGTTCTTTCTTAAGGTAATAGGGAAATGCAATTTCAAGGATGTTTACTTTTTAATGGAAAAGTACTTAATATAATTAATATCCATGATATTCATGTTACTGAAGAAAAAAAGCATAATAAACTTGTTTCACATAGAACAATCTAGGAAAGAAGAGCAATAAAGCCTAAACATGTGAAGTATATAAAAAAGGGCAAAAGTAAAATAAAACCACCAGTTATCAGAGTTGTTATAAATTAATTAAACTCCTCTTGTATTGGTAAAAGAACATAAACTAATTATATAATCTTAATAACAGACCCAATAAAATGAAATGAAGAAGAAAAGCAAAACATTAAAAGAGGGACAATTATATACCAGGCAATAACAAATGCAAAGAAAACAGCCTTGGCAATATCAGTATTACAGAATCCAAGACAAGAGCGTAAAATAAGAAAATGAATATGCTTTATATGACTACCAAATGAATGAACAAATATTTATGGCAATTATTAACACTTATGTGTCAAATAATTTAACACTAAAATATTTAAAGGAAAACTTAGAAATGTAAGGTACAGTGGACAAAATTAGAGCCACAGGGAGAACTTGAATATATCTTAATATTTAATACAGAAAACAGAAAATATCAATAGGCATAGATTACTTGAATAATATAATACAATGAAAAATAACATCTCTAGTGTTTACCATGTGTCAGGCACTGCTGTAATTATTATATATATCATTATATTTACTAGCTCATTTGCTGCTCACAATAAATCTATAGAAAGATATTATTAGATACTACTACAATCTCATTTACAGATGAGAGAATTCAAAGAAGGTTTAGTAACTGGACTAATGTTGCACAGTTTGAGATTGATTGAGCCAAATATTGAACATAGGCAAAATGTTTCCAGAGCTTTAGTTCTTAATCACTTTGCAATGCTCTCTTAATTAGTAAGTCAGACTGAAGAGATATGAATAGGATTTGTGCCTAGATACAGGTTATACATGTTCTTTTAAATGTTTGTAATACATTTACATAAATAATCAAAAAATTTCAAAACATGAAAACTATGCAGACTTTTTTGCCTCAAAGCAATAAACAAAAAATACAAGCAAAACTAAAAACATGAAATACATTAAAATATGCCTTAATAAATAAGTGTTGGGGCAAAGAGGAAATTAAAACTGGTATTACAGACACTTTACAATGTGAAAGCAACAAAATTTTAGGTGCTAGTCAAAAAATACTCGGAAAAAATAAATAAATAAACATAATATTGGGTAAGACAAAATACAAGAGAGAAAGAGAGAGAGGGAGGGAGAAATGAATATAAACAATATCCCATCTTGGCTGTTTGTGGTGGCTCACGCCTGTAATCCCAGCACTTTGGGAGGCTGAGGTGGGAGGATCACGAGGTCAGGAGATCGAGACCAAGGTGAAACCCCATCTCTACTAAAAATACCAAAAATTAGCTGGGCGAGATGGCGGGCGCCGATGGTCCCAGATACTCGGGAAATTGATGCAGGAGAATAGCTGGAATCCGGGAGGCAGAACTTGCAGTAAGCCAACATAGCGCCACTGCACTCCAACCTGGGTGACAGAGCCAGGCTCTGTCTCAAAACAAAAAAAAAAAAGAAAAAAAGAGAGAAAGAAAAAGAAAAAAAAATCCCATCTCAAAAAATAATAAAAATAATATTTATATATATTAGTGTAGGAACAAAACTACTGAAAAAAATGAATATTTAATAATTTGGAAAATACAATTCAATATCAAGTGAGAAAGAAGAATGTATGTCTATATGCATGATCCCAATTATAATTTTATAAGTAAACAATGTATACAGATTTTTAAAAATTGCAACAGGAAAACACTAAATTCACTGTGGTGATATTGTTAACGAAATTATCAGTAATTATAATTTTTTTCCTTTGCTTTAAAATACTTCTCTTTCTTTTTTTTTTGTTTTTTTGTTTTTTTGAGACAGAGTCTCACCCTGTCATCCAGGCTGGAGGGCAGTGGCACAATCTCGGCTCACAGTAACCTCCGCCTCCTGGATTCAAGCGATTCTCCTGCCTCAGCCTCCCGGGTAGCTGGGACTATAGGCATGCACCAACAAGCCTAGCTAATTATTTTGTATTTTTAGTAGAGGCAGGGTTTTGCCATGTTGGCCAGGCTGGTCTTGAACTCCTGATCTCAAGTGATCTGCCAGCAGCAGCCTCCCAAAGTGCTAGAATTACAGGCGTGAGCTACCGTGCCTGACCTAAAACACATTTTAAATGCTATATGGTGAATATTCCATCTCATTCAATTTGCATGTAAAGTAATTACTGGTTGCAAAATGCTGGGATCAGCATGGGTACACAATGATGAATGAAAAGGAAAACAAAAACTAGAATATGAAGGAAAAATTTAAAGAGGAAACCCATAAACTTAAAAGAAAATGTATGCATGCAACAGTGTGGATTACTCTGAAACACATATTAAAGAAAAGAGACAGAAATGAATTTTTGATTTTGTGTATCCAAAAATATAACAACACTGACAGTGTTAGGAATCAGCAGGTGGTCTCCTGAAGAAATAGGAGATGGTGAGAAAAGGACAACAGATAAAGAACACAGGAGAAATTTCTGGGTTGATGGAAATGTTTTATGCATAGTTTGGAAGGCAGTGATCAGGCGTTTCCAATTTTCAGTAGAACACTTAAGAGATATCTAATCTTCCAGTCCTTGAATCTAGGCTAGCCTTGTTATTTGCCTTAGCCAACAGAATTACGCTGAAATGATGCTGTGCCAGTTGTGAGTCCAGGCCTCAACAGGCACTTTTCTTTCTCAGGGCCCTGCTGCTGTCATCTGAATAAGCTCAAATTAATCTTTTAGGCAATGAAAGATCATGGGAAGGAGAGCCTAGTTTTCTCAACCTTCCTAAGAGTGGCCATCCTAGACTAGATTGCTCACAGTTGGCTCACAGCTGACCATAGATGCCTGATTTTTTTCAGAGACCAGAGCTATGCAGCAGACCAATAGACTAGTAAGCAGCAATAAATACTTATTCGTTTACATCATTGAGTTCTAGCCTGGCTTATTGTGCCGCAATCACCAGCAAACACCTATGAGAACAAAATTTACTGTCTTTCAGTTTTGTTTTAAAGAATAGATGGGCTAAAGGACTTAAAGGAGCATTGAAAATTGAAAAGTACTAAAAATATAAGAAATTGATCAGACATATGTCTCTTTTACAATTTTCCCTGGGCAAAAAAGTACTAAGGAAAATAATCATAAAATGTTAGGGCTATATTTGAGATCTGCTATTGAGCAATAATACATGGATTTTATATCTTATGCAAAATCTCATTGAATAGTGATAGCTTCCTGAGTGCTGAGCTATGAAAGATTGTTCAGTTACATCTACATTCAGGAGAAAAAATCAATGAGTAATGCTTGCATTAGGCATAGAATATGCAACTTGCTTCTGTTCTGGTGTTGTCCAATTTTCTCATTTCGGGATTAGAAACTCAGACTTTGAGAGAGATGATTTTTTAAAAAGTCATTCAGAAAATTAGTGGCAGGTGCGAGTTTTTAACCAATGTGTTTTGAGTAAACTAATCCAAATTTTACCACACCCATGTGTAGTTTTAAAGCACTGAAGCCCGGGCAATGGTTCCTCTCTAATACTTTTTGAAAATAATTAATTCTTGAATATTAGAAATATTATTGCTAAGAAACTTGTAGTTTTATCAAGCGATCAACCAGCTCCCCATCCCCTCCCACCTCCTTGATTTAAGCCTATTAGAGAAAAAAGGATAAGCAGAGAAATGAAAGAACAGCTCACCCTACAACACTCAAGTAGGGTGTGTTGAGACTATGGTCCATTTCTGAGGACAATTGGTCCAACATTTATCATGATCAATACCTTTGTTAACAAGCAGAAGCCCATTCTTACCTCTGACAGATTTATCTGTAGAAGATGCTGTGTCACCCCAATGTCCTGGCTGCTGGTCAATTCAAATTTTCAGCCCATAACTAGTAGAGCCCAAGGCAAGCAGCAAAGAGAAGGACTCTTGGAAAATCATTGACTTTGGGGGCAGAAGGGAAGCAAGGAGAGGCCTGCAGGAAAGTTGAGTCTGAAAAGTCAAACGGATTTTAGGTGAGAAAGTTTTCAATTTGGAGAGAGATATCAATTTACAGGCAATCTTTGTGGTGTCCTGAAAAAATATGCCACAGAAATCGGCCAAGTTTGGGTAAAAAAAGAGAAAAACTTCCCTGTGATAGTCAGGCTCTGGGGTGATAGTGATTAACGGAATACATTATAGTATTCAACAAATTGGACCCCAGAACCTATCATCTCATCTCCTCTGAGTATGAATAACTTTTCACATAAAAGGCAACCAAAGGAAGCCATAGACAGGGATTCGTCTAAAGTCTCTTCATCTCAGAGAATAGCAAGATGTCCTACCAGGATTCCCAATTTGGATAGGAGGAACTCTGAAGTAAAACATTCAAGGATATTATTCTCAGCTGCCTGTTTAATCATAGGTGAGAAAGATCAGGCCTTCCTGCCTTGTCATATAGTCTCACAGTGGGAGAGACTCATTCATCAAAGTTATGGATTTCAGATATGAAGATGTCAAAGACAATTTGCAGCCGCCTTGGAAGAAGCCATTTATATATTCCATCTAGTCTGCCACTAGGTGACAGACGTGTCCAGTGTCTAGCCCTGGCACCTACTCTTGTTCTTGCATGGGATCTGGCAGATGTTATGTACTTCTCCAAAGTGATGAAGTGGAAACACTGTTGACTTGAGATCAAACAGACAGGGATTTAATTCTAGCTCCGACACAAACTCTATGACTTTGCCCAAGTATATTAACCTCTTGGAACTTCATCATTTGCACAATGTGAAAAATACTTCATAAGGCTGCTTTAAATGTCAATAAGTTAATGTAAGAAATGCAAGTCAGCAATGTATATGCATATAAAAAAATCTAACTTATATTGTGTCCTCAATAATGTCAGTGCTCATCCATCTAAAAGGCCAAAAGCATGCCTTTTCCCTCATTTCTCTCACTGATTGATAGAATGAAATATATCCAATATTTAATAACAAAACAGCTGTCTCTATTTCAAACATTCATACTTTCATTTGACCATGGGAGGTTCTGAATTTTCATCTTTCTGAATCCCTTATTAACTAAAAAATTGGTTGAGTGGGGTTTCACCTTAAACTCTGATTGGATAAACATCTAGACCTCAATCATGTTATATGTGGCCAGCGTGCTTGTTGTTGTTATAAGTCAGAGTTGTTAATTTATGAAAACACTGCATGTATTTTGGGACTAAATCAGAAATCAATTTTTAGTATCCAGAGCAGTCAAGTAATAGCATAAAGAGATGGTTTACGAAAATAAAAGAAAGAAAATTGTTTCCATTAGCCATCTCCTGTGTGCTTTTCTAAATAAAGACCAAAATTCACCCTATCATATAGTTTCACATTATGATAGTCTCGTTCTTCATTTATAGATATTATATATGAAGATATCAAAAAGAATATGCAGGGTCCTCAGTAGAAGCTGCTGGTGTGTTGTTAGTCATAGGTACACTATGGTAGATGAACACCCAAGTCCAGCTGAAGGGCCATTGGGCTAGCATCCTGGCAAACCCTAGTCCAGCTGCAACCCAGAATCTTTGCATCCCTTCCACCCAGCTTGTCTAGTTCCTGTCCCTATCCTTAACTCAACAGGAACCCAGCATGTAGTTGCTCCTTTTTGATAACCATGGACCATTGACATTTCTTCTTAACCTCCCATTGTTGTAATATTTTCAGAGATAAGTAAGGGTGATTTTGACCGCAAAAATCAGGCTAGATTTAAGATTCATTGATTCCTCTTCATCTTACAATTTTTGGGTTCTCAATGAGTAAATCAATTAGCGAATCAATTAGCTGATCTAAATTAATCTACTTTTTTGAGCCTCAGTTTCCCCAAATGTAAAGACAGTGAAAAGACTAAACTCTTTGGTGTTGAACCAATTCTGAGGCCTTTTATGATTCGTCATTATCCCCCTTTGTATCTCCACCTTCTTCAGTTGGAACCAGTTCATTTTTTCACGAGAGCAGCCACAGCCTCCAGCTGTGGGCAGCTGGGGACAGGCATAGAAGAACCATTCTAAGATGTTCTCCTCTTGGCATAAGCTATTCAGTCACATATTAAGATATCTCTGCTACCAAATTTTCCAAACCCAGATAGTCTTCCCTTTGGTACTTTAGTACCTCTCTTTCAGTCTACACTCTGAAATTCTGGGTTTTGATCATACTTCTATTTTCACATAGATTGTCGCACGTTCTTTTTGCCCAAGCTCTATACTCCGGGTTGTTATAAGCTGTTTTGAAATCTCTGAGTACACGTTTCAGAAACAGCTGTTCTGAGTTAAGGTTGTTTCTGTTCCATAGCAGTGATTTAGTTCAGACTAACTTTTCTCCCTACAATTACGGGCTCATTGCAGTCATCCTGTGGGACCTGTATCTGGCAGGGGAAAGTGTGTTGGAAGAGCAAGAAGAGGATATGGAACAAGCCGGCAGCCCTGGATGACAGGTCTCCCCAGAGATCCTTCCCCCAGCTGGAGCCAGCCAAGCCTAGCCTTTCTGCTGACAGTCATTCCTGCTTCCTGCTTCACCCATGTGGCTCCTGACATGCTGTTTGAAAAGATCTGTAAAGTAACTGTGTGGCCTCATTTCTCTAAGGATCTCCAGGGAAGCCAGCTTTCTTGGTGACTGCATAATTTATGTCATTCCCCTGCTTAAAGGCTCTCAGAGGCTCCCTATCACTGAAAGAATAATATGTAAACCTTTTAGCATGACTCCCAAGGCCAGCTTTCTCATCTGTAAAATGGGGTTCAAAACACCTAATTTGTGGGGTTGTTCTGAAAAGTAAATAATCTAATACGCCTAGGTTTCTGTGTAGTAAATAGGGTACAAAACAATTAGCAGTTTTCTTCCCTTTCCTGATCTGGTCCTTATCTCTGTTATAGGCTTATCTCCTATTACTCTCATTCTTCATTTCAGTTATCCAATCTACTTTCATTCTTCAAATATTTTTAAATATTTGTATTCAGACTGTATGTGTCTGTTCATATACAGTCTTTCTTGAAACTTATGCTTCCCTTTTCTTCTCAGAAAAAAAAAAGCTCATACCACAGCATTCATTTTCACTCTCTTTCAAAGTATAGGTAGTCCCTCTCTCCCTTTCCTCCTGTGTTCCACTGCCCTGATACACTTCTGTGACTGCACTTAGTATTTTGTCATTAATGTAATGATAATAATAGCTATCATTCCTAATGTGCTTATTGTATACCCAAGACTGCATTTTCCCTTTAAAACATTACCTTTACTTTTCAAAGCAACTCTACAATTATTGATATTTAGCCTCCATTTTAGATGAGAAAAATGAAGCTGAAAGGGGATGAGGTTGCCCAAATATACAGCCTAGTTTGACATGTGCCATGTTGACTAGCCAGTACTTCTTCAATAACTATGTAAGAGAGCTGGCCCTCAACAAGTAACTGCTAAGAGATGAATGACTCAGAAAAGTCTCCCTTTTGATTCTTGATTCTTTTCTCACCAGCATCATGAGCTTCTCTTTTCCTTAAAGGACCCATCTGTTCAACCCAGTTGTGTTTCAGTATGTACCATCAGAGAATTACAGAGGAATGCAATAGATCATTCAAATAAAACTTTTTTTTTTTGTATTACAGATGTAGAAACAGACTTGGAGACATTAGAACCTTTCCTGAGGTCAAAAGTGAAGAAGTGAGGGAACTGGAATTCCAATGACATTCACTTTATTCTCAAACTGGTGTTCTTCGCGCAGCTCTGTTTACCAGGCTGGGGAAATGACTGGCTGATTTTCAAACCTATAACAGCTGGAGCACAACTAGAGCGGCTTCAAAACCCAACACAAGCATCACTTTCTCCAGGAAGCTGTCTGTTGAGAGCTGATCTAAGTCAATATGACCATTTATATTTACGTCTTTGGTAAATATTGGTATCTTCCCCAAACTTAGAAGAAGGTAAACTATATGTCAGCTCTTTCCACAAGCTCAAAATGAAAGAACGTATGCCACTTGCTTTCAGATCAAATAATGACACCCAAAGGGATGTTTATTATCCAAGCAGGCATATAACAACTTAACAATCAATTCTTGTAGTCTTGTTGAATTCTTGACTTTCTGTCAAGCATAGAGGCTTGACATGAAGCCTCTGCATGAAAGACTGACCCAAGGCAAATACAACAAATATTTTGATAGCAAGATCAACTATTATTCTTGTAAGGTTCAGTGGCAGAATCTTTTTCAAGTGGAGGAAAACAAGACCAAATGAAATTCTAGTTCTATAGCAAGTGCCTGGTTCATCAAATTATTATTTACCGATTAAACAAAAGTGATGTAAGGGCACAATTGTTCTAGTCAAATAGCCATGCACATTTCTTAAACACTGTAAGTTTCACTCATAAAAACATTATTTCTAATCTATATTATGTAATTAGCAATCCCCTTTGAGCATATTCTGATACCAGCATTTGAAATGCATGCCCTAGAGTGTAAACCTTTCTGGGTAGAGGTAACTCAATATACATAGAACCTAGATTCTTCATTACAAGTTTTTGGGTGTTCTTTCAAAGAACCCCTGATCTTCACAGGGTACAAATTAGATAGATTTACATACACATGCATTACCTTGTCTATAGACAAATAAATCACAGATGATATACCACCACCTCTTTTGTGGTCCTGCAGCAAAGTTCATACTTCTTTGTTAGAACCTTCAGTGCACAGAGTAATTGTTCTAGGTCAGGCATCTGCCTCTGCCACCAAACACTAGTCATTTTCATCCTACTAAGCACCCCTTTTGCATGGTGACTGGCATAAAGTGCACATGCAATAAGTGTATGTGATCTTTTAACAAATGACTGGATCAACTAATAAACTGGAATAAGCAGACGTTGCAATTACCACTCCAGCCTGTTGCCTCCATTGTGGTTATTCTGACTAAAGACAAAGCAAAAATGATGGGGAAGGAACTCTTCTCTGTTATAGCACAGCTCATGACACAGAATTGGATGGAAAAAACTAGAGTTCCATATAAAGTTAGGTTCTACCTGCATCTGACTTTCTCTTCCATCAGGCAAGCCAATATACCCCTTAGAGAGCTGGTCCTTTAGGTCAGGCTGACCTCACTGGAGAAGGCAGAATCTTTGTGATCAGCTGTGACTTGCAGCTGAGGTGTACCCTAGGGAAGAAAGAGGGCCTAGGTTAGTAGACAACCTCCCCATTCAAAAACCAACTTTGCGCATTCTCGCTGTGTTTGCTTTACTTCAAAGGCTGTTTTTATTGTCACCCAGGCAAAGAAACTAGCCTTCAGGGTTTACTGCCCGTCCTGACATGAAGCATTCTCACTGTCTAATTTGCATTCTAAATAGGTGCACAATTGATTCACAAACCTCTATGCTGCTTAACAGGACAAATGAATCATTTACTTTCCAAATTACAGGGAGCTTCGAGGTCAGTCAGCCTGGAAAGCCACAGAGCCTCTCCCTCAGAGCCACAGAGGAATACAAACAAGCAGGCTCCAGCTTTGGGAACCATCTCCGTTTGAGTGGTCAGTGCCATCATCCTCTTACAACACTCAGGGGACCCAGGGTATTAGCATGCTCAAGCCAGCATATGGTACGCGTCTTATTAACGTAATCGCAGGACTCCAGCAAGCTGTTTTCCAGATGATTTGGACCCTTGTGAATATCCATCCCTATTCTCTGCCTCTGCTCATCTCTGGAAGGGATAATGCATACACATTCCTTTTGCCCAGTGGACTCCAAAGAAATCTTTCCAGTGTTGATAACACCTGTAAAACCCCTCTGTAAATAACACTCAGACCACACTGAGCAGATTGAAGCCAAGAAGCTCAGTTCTGCCTGACAGCTTTTCCCCAGTTGGTTATTTTTGCAGTTAGAAAAGAAGAACGGCTCCTGAACAGAAGATTCACACCAACCTTAACTTAGACAGTTTTTATGGCTCTTTAGTGAAAGGCTGTTTTTTACATTTTTGAAAGATTAAGTGAACTCAGCTTCTCCATCTAAAAACCTCTTCCTTTTTATGCTGGCCATCAGAAAACATACATTGTTTTCTGTTCAGCCAAGGACCTCCCTCCCTCACCCCAATCTATGTCTCTCCCCTCAATCCTTCCAACCATGAATACCAAGAATTACAAAAGATTCTTTAGCTAACAGTGACCTGGGAAACATCTGTTCTGGAAATTAAGAAATACATTGGGGAAATACGTTTAAGATGAAATGAGAGGCTTCATTCAGCCTTCAGAAGAATTATTTGTGACTCATGCAAAAAAGTGAGAGAGAAGATCAACAAGGATGTTTTAGTACCCACCGGTAGGGAGAAATGGAAATGCAGAAGAAACTAATATTTATTAAGTACTTACTTATGGAAATAAACAAAGACCACCCAAATGAGAACAAGCACAGCTGTTTATTCAGAGCTTGCAAAAAAGCAAGGGAGTCAGCCATCATTGCATTTGGCACAGACTCAAAGGGAAAGCAGCAGGGTGGGAAAGCTTTATAATGGAACAAAGGGAAGGCCTGAGATGTGCCCTGATTGGAAGTTGTTGGCATGGGGAGGCTGAAGGAGGGCTAACTAGATGTGGGGCATCCTATGTGATTGGTTTGGAAAACATATTTGGCTTGCTCTGATTGGTCCTGAATTGGCAGCAGGGGCAAAAATTAGAGAAGCTGGCAATCATTGAGCAAGCCTGTATTCTCGACTGATTGCTACAGAGGCTACAATCTGGCTTCCTAGACAGGTTGCTGACGACATTGTGGTTCAGGGTTGGTTCTATAGTTATGTATTTTGTCCTTTTATCATGTCTCCATTGCTATATACATTTTCTATTTGTATATTCATTCCATTTTTGGATTAATTTTTTGTCTTTATTGCATTATATTTGAATGTGGTTATTCATCAAATCATAATTAAGACTGATATATAGACCTAATTCATTACCATAGCACTTACTGGAACTCAACTTGTGACTTGTTAATATTCCTTCTAATTTAAGGGCAAACAGAATTATTCCATTTCAGAAATTAAAAGCTATTTTAGATACTTGAATAAACTGAGATTGCTCTATTTTGCCTTAAATTTCTTTTTCTTCAGCTAAATATCTGTAGAAGTTTAATCTAATATGGTTCACAGATTATAATATCAATTTGACTTTTTTCTGTTTATATGGAATTTCAATGAGAATTTGTGGTATATATTTTATTATTGCCTCTAGAAAATTTTATTTTACAGCAGAGGAGAAAAACATGTTTTGCTTTTTTATCCCCAGGCAAATAGTTTAATATATATACATTCATATATAATATATATTAGCTTAATACATATATATATATTATATTAGTTATATATATATATTTCAATAGCTTTGCGAGTACAAGTGATTTTTGGTTACATGGAGAAGTTCTTTAGTGGTGATTTCTGACATTTTGGTGCACCCATGACCTGAGCAGTGTACACTGTAAACTGTACCCAAGAAGCAGTCTTTTATCCCTCACTCTCCTCCAACTCTCCTGCCCCAAGGAGAGTTCTCAACATCTATTATATCATTCTTATGCCTTTGCACCCTCATAGCTTAGCTCCCACTTATAAATGAGAACATAGAATTTTTGGTTTTCCATTCCTCAGTTACTTCACTTAGAATAATGGCCTCCAGCACCATCCACTTTGCTGCAAAAGACATTGTTTTGTTCCTTTTTGTGGCTGAGTAGTATTTCATGGTGTATGTATACCACATTTTCTTTATCCACTCATTGGTTGATGGGCACTTTGGTTGGCTCCGTATTTTTGCAATTGCAAATGTGCTGCTATAAACTTCTACCAAATGCCAGGTACTGTAATTTCATTTAATCATCACAGAAATCCTACGGTGGGGGAAAGGACATTGTTTTACTGTTTCAAAAGGTTAAAACCTGAAACAAGTGGCTCCATATATTGAGCTAGTGTTGCAGTCTCGCCAATGCACCTTTATGTAGCAGTTTCTCTTGTGAGGTATCACCCTGAGTTCTTCGTCTCACCTCAGAGATGATTGAGGAGCACTGACACAGGTGTGAGACTGGAGCAAAAGTTTACAAGCGAAGGGAGAAAGCACTCTGCAGAAGAGTCTGAGTGGATTGCCGGGTCACAGCTGAATGCAACAAGCTTTTATAAGAAACTGCTCTCCTCCCTGTAACTGTTTGAGGAGTAACTTGTCTTATTAGTAAAGCTGTCTGTGCAACTCCCTTTATCCAGCTGTGGGATGCTTCTAAGTAAGCACAAAGTGCTGCTTCTCTTGTTCATGTAACTGTGGTTTTGTTTTAGGTAAGCCTCCTTCCTCCCTGTGCAAGTTCCCATGGAGCCAACTGTGTATATGCCTGAAAAGGGGAGGAAATGTTTTCCTGGAGCTCGCTAATTATACAAAGAACACAAATGCTTCTATGCATTCCCGGCTCCTTATCTGCCCCCAAGCTTATCTGTGCAGCTGCAGCAGCTGTGATTTTTCAGGCAGGCATTTCTCCCGGGCCCAGCCTTAACTATTTATCTAACTGGTTTTTCGTTACCTTCTCCCTCACTAGTGAGTGGCAGGACTAGGTTTTGCATATTAGGAAAGGCTGATTCAGAAGCTCACACTCTTTCCCACAAGTCCAACAAGCCTCATTGGCTCAGGTGGAGATGATGTGTACTCCTGGAGGTCAGGTTGGGAGCATCTGCAGAAATCACAGAGATTTAGGGTATAGCCAGCTTTTACGTTTCTGTAATGTTTAGTCTAGCCTTAGCTTCAACATGAGCTTTTGCTTCCATGAGTTTTGGAGACGAGGCTCCAAAGTTTACATGGAGATATCTGGTTGAAAATTATAATGAATACCTAGCCAAGTATGGAATGCCTATTCTTGAGGTCATTTTCACAAATAACATGCCATTAAGATCTTTTTTAAATAATTGAACTTTTATAAACTGGATTATGCTTTAAATTGCATTAGTAGAAAGAAATATCTTTAAAATAATGTCCCTTAAGAAAATTCACAGGAGACTAAAAGATACACCCATTATTTGCCCAGGGAACTAAAAAATACACCCAAAATATATGCAAAAAATTATGTATATGAGCATGTTTGCATTTTTTGCCTGAATAAAATGTTGACATCTTCATAAGATTCTTGGAATATTTATTTTCTTCCAAAAGAAAAATTCTGAGCATCTGTAATTTAAATAAAACAATAACAAAAGCACTCCTCCATCTATGGTGATGTGCAGTCAGAATTGAGAACAGCTGCTCTAAAAGAGAAAATCATCTTGTTTAAAGCACCGCTAACTGTGCAATGTCTCTGACATCTTTGTTTATATAGAATGTTGCAAGTGGAGTCATCTCCAAGATGCCCACGAGGTACGAGCCATACACTGTTGCAGACACTGCTGACAAGGAACGAGCTTCTTTCTGCTTTGGTCCGAGATACGTGGAAGAGTTTTCAGCTTCCTAGTTTACATTAAATTTCCAGAATACATCATGGTAAGAAGGGGACTTGGAATTTTAGCTAAGATACCTAATAGCTGGGGAGCTAGGACAAGTCACTTCCTCTTTTGAATCTTTGTTTTTATATTCTTACAGAGATCTCCTTAATAAAGGCTTTTTTTTTTCTTTTCTTTTCTTTTCTTTTCTTTTTTTGAGATGGAGTCTCACTCTGTCACCCAGGCTGGAGTGCAGTGGCGCGATCTCGACTCACTGCAAGCTCCGCCTCCCTGGTTCGTGCCATTCTCCTGCCTCAGCCTCCCAAGTAGCTGGCACTACAGGCGCCTGCCACCAGGCCCGGCTAATTTTTGTATTTTTAATAGAGACGGGGTTTCACTGTGTTAGCCAGGATGGTTTCGATCTCCTGACCTCGTGATCTGCCCACCACAGCCTCCCAAAGTGCTGGGATTACAGGCATGAGCCACCGCGCCCGGCTTGAATAAAGGCTTTTTGACAATGGTCCAGGCAGCCCTAGGTTTTAGATATGTATTTCTATAGTTATAGAAAGGCACTCTTATCCTGGCATTGATGAGAACAGTATCACATGTGTTGGCCTTATGTATTTAAGTTTTAGGTAAGGTTGTATTTGAAAAGTGAGCTCTAGTGCAAATAAAAACTTTGAAAACTATTAAATGAAATGAGCCTTAAGGAGTCTTTTAACTTTAAGAAATATTACATTTTACAGCACCTTTTCTTTAGTTTCACCCATGGAAGCACCAGATGAAGAATCTTCCCAGAAAACAGCGTGTGTGACATGTCCATCCATTCTCCCTTCTCCCTAAGAGTTTGGACAGCTAACCTGTTCACCATCTAAAGGAGGGAAGGTAGAGGGTTAGATTCTGCTGCTGGATCTTTTTGATTAAACAGTTGTCATATAACTGTGGTTCTCATGGATAAAACCACTCTCTCAACATTAGGAAAAATCAAAATCTGTGTTTCATGAATTTACTTTCTCTTTCCATATATGGTACTCTGAGTTGTCAGAACCATCAGCCCTCTAGATATGAAGATCGTCAGATTAAATAACATAATGGGAGGGGTTAGGGAATCTGTCTGACCCCCCCAGCCCCACCCACCCTTATCAGTTTTGACACTATGTTTTCACAGCTGCCTTGAAGACCTATACTACGGATACTTCATGTCCTTAAGGTTATACTACGGATACTTCATGTCCTTAAGGTTACTTTTATGCTTTTATCTTTTTGACTTTTTGATACAAGATAGGAATTTATCTTTAATATTTTTAAAGAATATTAAAAAGCATTCTTTTAGTACTTCTCAGCTTTCTTTCCTTCATCTTTTCTTTTTTTAAACAGCTTTATTGAGCTATAATTCAAATGCCATACAATTCATTCATTTAAAGTACATAATTGGGAGGTTAAAGTATACAACTGGGAGGTTTTTAGTATATTTGCAGATATGTGCAACAATCACCACATATCTGCAAACCACCACCACTCAATTTTAGAACATTTGTGTCACCTCAAAAAGAAACCTCCTACCCTTCAAACACAACCCCCTATCTCTCACTCCAACTTCCAGCCCTATGCAACCAATTTAACCCTAATCCATTTAATGTCCCTATAGATTGCCTGTTTTCGACATTATGTGAATAGAATCATATAATATGTGGCCTTTTGTGACTTTCTCCTTTCACATCATATAATGCTTTTTACAGTTGATTCAGGTTGTAGCATGCATCAGTATTAGATTTCATTACCCAAATAATCCCATTATATAAATATATGATATTTTGTTTATCCATTTATCAGTTAATAAACATTTGGATTGTTTCCATCTTTCAGCAATTATGAACAATGTTGCTTTCAACATTTGGGTACATGTTTGTGTGTCAATGTATGTTTTCATTTATCTCAGGCATATGCCTAGGAGTAAAATTGATAGATCATATAACACTATGTTTGATAAATTGACTTTTTAATAGCTAGATTGTTTTCCGAAGAGGTTGCCCCATTTTACATTCTGACCAGCAGTGCATGAAGGTTCTGATTTCTCCACATCCTCACCAAAACTTTTTGTAATCTGACTTGTTCATTCCAGCTGTCCTAATGATTGTGAAGGAGTGTCTCGTTGTGATTTTGATTTGCTATTCCCAAGTGATGGCTCACTAAAATGGGTATCTGTTTATGTGCTTATGGACCATTCTTACATTTTTTTTGGAGAAATAGCTTTCTATTCAGCTGCTTTGACCATTTTTAGTTGGGTTACTTGCTTTTTTATTGCTGATTTGTAAGAGCTCATTATATAGTTTGGATGCAAGTCCATTATTAGATATCTGATTTGAAAAAAAATTCTCGCTTTCTGTAGGTTTTATTTTTCAGTTTCTTGACAATATGCTTTGAAGGACTAAGTTTTTAATATCGATGAAGTTCAATTTAACTATTTTTGATGCTCATGTTTTTGGTGTCATATCTAAGAATCATTTACCAAAATCAGCGTCATGTGTATTTAGCCCTGTTTTCTACTAATAGCTCTAGAGTTTTAGCTCTCACATTTATTTAGTTCTTGATTGATTTTAGTTTTTGTGTAGTATACAAAGTAAGGGTCCATCTTCATTCTTTTACTTTTGCATGTGACTATCCAGTTGTCCCATTACTACACTGAAAAGGCTACTCTTTTCCAAATAATAGTCTTGCTGCCCTTGTTGAAAATTAATTGATCATATATGGATTTATTTTTGGACTCTCAATTCTATTCCACGTTATTGATATGTCTTTCTTAATACCAGTTAAAGATAGACATTTAATGTAATTAATTAAATGAAAATAGTACATCAGTTTTTTTTTTTCTTTTTTTGTTTGAGACTGAGTTTTGCTATCGTTGCCCAGGCTGGAGTGCAGTGGTGCAATCTTGGCTCACTGCAACCTCCACCCACTGGGTTCAAGCGATTCTCTTGCCTCAGCCTCCCAAGTAGCTGGAATTACAGGCATGCGCCACCACGTCTGGCTAATTTTGTATTTTTAGTAGAGATGGAGTTTCTCCATGTTGGTCAGGCTGGTCTCAAACTCCCAGCCTCAGGTGATCTGCCCGTGTCGGCCTCTGAAAGTGCCAGAAAATATTTTCTTAATGCAAGTACTCTCTTAATGCATACTTTCTTGATTATTATTGCTTAGTAGAAAGTTTTGAAATCAGAAAGTCTGAGTCCTCCCACATAATTCTTTTTTAGGATTGTTTTAGCTATTCCAGGTCTCTGGCCAAGTCCATTTGAATTTTAGAACCACCTTTTAAATTTTTACAAAGAAGTTAACTGGGATTCTGGTAGTGACTATGTCGAAATTTGTGGAATGTTTGGAAAAGTATTGCCATCTTAACAAGGTTAATTCTTCTAATCCATGAGCATATTTTATTTAAATTTTCATTAATTTTTAAATAATGTTTTTATATTATTTATAAGTTTTGAACATCTTTTGTTAAATTTAATCTTAAATATTTTATTCATTTTGATGCTATTGTGAATTAAATTGTTTTTCTAATTTCATTTTCAGATTGTGTCTTGCAGATGTATAGAAATACGATTGATAAATAATTCTGGCCATTAACCTTTTATACTTCAACCTTGCTGAACACATTTTTTTTTTTTTTTTTTTTTTTTGAGATGGGGTTTCACTCTTGTTGCCCAGGCTGGAGTGCAACGGCACAATCGCAGCTCACCAAAACCTGTGCCTCCTGGGTTCAAGCAGTTCTTCTGCCTCAGCCTCCTAAGTAGCTGAGATTACAGGTGTTTGCCACGACACCTAATTTTGTGTTTTTAGTAGAGACGAGGTTTCTCCATGTTGGTCAGGCTGGTGTCGAACTCCTGACCTCAGGTAATCTGCCCGCCTGGGCCTTTCACAGTGCTGGGATTATAGGCCACATTTTTAATTCTTAGTTTTTCAATCGATTCTTGAAGTTTT
The DNA here is from genome assembly GCF_000951035.1 of Colobus angolensis palliatus. NCBI lineage: Eukaryota > Metazoa > Chordata > Mammalia > Primates > Cercopithecidae > Colobus > Colobus angolensis. The sequence goes on from NW_012113141.1 coordinate 16,914,570, forward strand.
TTTATATAGAAGATTATGTAATTTTTGTTTCTCTATTCCTCCTTTACTGGTTTATTTGCATTAAGAAAATATTTTCTGGCACTTGTGGAGGCTGACACAGGCAGATCACCTGAGGTTGGGAGTTTGAGACCAGTCTGACCAACATGGAGAAACCTCATCTCTACTAAAAATACAAAATTATCCAGACGTAGTGGTGCATGCCTGTAATCCTAGCTACTTGGGAGGCTGAGGCAAGGGAATCGCTTTAATCCAGGAAGCGGAGGTTATGGTGAGCCAAGATTGCACCATTGCACTCCCGCCTGGGCAACAAGAGCAAAACTCAGTCTCAAACACAAAAAGAAAAAAAAAATTCTGATGTACTATTTTAATTTAATTAATGATATTTCCCCTACGGTTTTTGAGTTCTATTTTTAGTGGTTGCTCTATTTTTAGTGGGACAGGTTTTATCACATACATCTTATCAGAATTACCCTCATATTTGTAATAGCTCTGGAAATTCAAGTGTTATCTAATACTACTCAGCTATTCCCTTTTCTACCTTCTTATGGTATTACTTTTATGTATATGAAGCTATTAATATTGCAAATTCAACAATACATTGTTATAATTATTATTTTAGCATCCAGTCATTTCTTAGCTTATTAACGTTTTGCTTTCACTTGCCCTCTTTGTGGTATTACTGGCAAATACATTCACATAGATTACATTTTTATATGTTGGAGACTAAACAGTACTTTATATATATATTATTTTATACAATTGATTTTTAAATCAGTTAAGTGAAGAAAAGCATACATTTTTACTGTCTTTTATAATTACATAATAACTTTTATCATTTTGTGTGTTTGGGTTATAATTACCATCTGGGCTCCTTTGCTTTCATTCTCAAGAACTTCTAGTTTTTCTTGTAAGGTCTGCTAGAAATAAATTATCCCAGTTTTTGTTTATCTGGAAAAGTCTTTTTCTTTTTGCTTTCATTTCTGAAAGAGAGCTTTGCTGAATAGAGGATTATTCATGCACAGAATATTTCTTTGAGCATTTTGAATATGTTATCCCACTGTTTCTATTGTTTCTGCAGAGATGTCAGCTGTTAATCTTATTGAGGTTCTTGTGTAAGTGATGCATTATTTTTCTCTTGCTACTTTCAAGATATTCTCCCTAGGTTTGACTTTCAGCATTTTCAGTACAATATGTCTATTTGTGGGCCTCTTTGCATTTGTTCTACTTGGATTTTGTTGAGCTTCCTGGATGTGTAGGTTATTGTTGTACAATAAATTTGGGAAGTTTTCAGCCATTATTTCTTTGAATATTTTTCTTCTCTTTTCTCTCTTTTTTCCTGGTACTCTCATTATGCATTTGTTGGTGCATTTAATTTTCTCTGACATTTCTCTGAGGCTTCCATTTCATTTTTCTTCATCATTTTTGCTCAATTGCCTTGGCTTACATAGTGTCTACTGACCTATCTTTAAATCAGTTAATTCTTTCTTTTGCCAGGCCAAATCTATTGTTGAGCCTCTCTAGAATTTTTTTTTTATTTCAGTAATTATACTTTTAAAGACAAGAATTTTCATTTTTAAAAATAATTTTCCTTTACTAATATTGTATTTGCTCATTCTTACATTGTTATAAAGGACTATCTGAGACTGGGTAATTTATAAAGAAAAGAGGTTTAATGGGCTCACGGTTCCACAGGTTGCATAGAAAGCATGACTAGGGACATCTCAGGAAACTTACAATCATGGCAGAAGATGAAGAAGAAGCAGTCATGTCCTACATGACTGGAGCAGGAGAAAGGGGTGAGGAGGTGACACACACTTTTAAACAATCAAATCTCGTGAGACCTCACTCAATATCATGAGAACAGCAAGGGGGAAATCCACTTACATGATCCAATCATCTCTCACCTGGCCCCATCTCCAACATTAGGGATTATAATTTGACATAAGATTTGGGTGGGGACACAAATACGAAGCACATCAGGTATTTTCTCTTTGGTGTGATATTGTTAGCCTAGCTTTCCTTATTTTTTATTAGGCTTTCTTTTAGTTCTCTGAATATGGTTATAATGGCTACTTTGAAATCTTTGTTTAAGTCCAATATCTTATTGCTTTCACAGGCAGTTTCTGTTGCTTACATTTTTCCTATGTATAGGTCATAGTATCTTGTTCCTTTGTATGCCTCATAATTTTTTAATTTACTTATTTATCTATTTAATAAAACCATGGTTTAGGGATTATGGAGGCTACAAGACTTGCAACCTTCCTAACTGCTCCTACAGAAAGCATCACTATTGTAAAACCTATGATTGGTGTTTGAGATATTTTTCAGACCCTGCATTCTGATGGACAAGCTGGTGCCACTTGGAACAGTAAACCATACCAAGAAACTGACTCACCTGATCTTGTGATGCCCTCAACCCAGGAACTGACTCAGCAGAATACGAGAGCTTTGACCCCTTATTATATTATCCCTGACCTAGCCAATTAGCCTTCCCCATCCCCTAGTGCCCTGCCTGCCAAACTATACTTGAAAAACCCTCACCTCGGAATTCTTCAGGAGGCAGATTTGACAAATATTTCCTGTCCCTCTGCTTGGCTGATCCTGCAATTATTTAACTCTTTCTTTGCTACAAAACCTGCTGCTCTCAGTGCATTGGCTTTTCTGGGCAGTAGATAGGAAGAATCTATTGGGTTGTTACAAACCTATGGCTTTAGTTGTTACCTATGTGCTGATGAATCACAACTTTTTATTTCCAGATCAGATCTTTCCTTTGATCTCCAGACCCAAATATTTACTCTGTTTGTCTCATCACTTCCAATTCAACATGATCAAGTTCTAACTCGTGACCTTGCTTCTACTCCCCCCAATAAATATCTAGACCTTGGAAAGTCTTTCTACTGCAGTGAATAGTTGCTGTGTAAGTATGAAATTCTTACCTCCTATTCCCTCAGTCCTTCACTATGTTTAAAATCAACTTCTACTTATTTTATCTCAGCTGTGAATATCTCAAATGTATTCACTTCTCTACATTTTTTTTCTACCACTCTGGGGTGTTACATCTTGCCTGTACAATAGCCACTGTGTTAGTTTGCTAGGGCTGCTGTAGCAAAATACTATAGACTAGACAGCCTAAACAATAGAGATTTATTTTCTCACAGTTCTGAAGGCTAGAAGTCCAACATCAAGGTGTTAGTAGGCTTAGATTCTTCTGAAGCTTCTCTCCTTGGCTTGCAGGTGGCACTCTTCTCTCTGTAACCTCACATGGTCATCCCTAATGTCTCACATGCATTCCTACTGTCTTGTCTTGTTTCCAAATTTGCCATTCTTATAAATATCCAAGTAAAATTGAATTAGACCCTACCCTAACAAGCTCATTTTAACTTACTGCTTTAGAAGTCCTATCTCCAAACACAGTCACATTCTGAGGTACTGGGGGCTAGGGCTTCAACATATCAATTTTGAGGGGACACGATTCAGCCCATAACAGCCAGATAGCCCATGTCCCACTCTATTCCACCTGTCAACCCCCCTCCACCAGTCTGTACTCCAATTTGTAGTCAGGGTGATCTTTAAAAAAATGGGAATTTGATGAGCAAAGGAAGCACATAGAGCCTTTCTATGGTTTCTGTTTACTTTAAGATCAAAATATAACCCTCATCAAGACTTACAAATGTGCCAGTATAGCAGTATCATTCTTAATATAGTCAACTCTGTAGTTTGGCTATTAGATTAAAATCCTGGTTTACCTACTGACCAGTCCTTAACTTGATAGGTTAGTTACATGTCTTAGCCTAAATTTTTCATCTAAAAAACAATTTTTTTCTTTTATTATACGTTAATATTATTTTTGAAAATTTCTTGGCACAGATTAAATAACATAATCCAAGTAAAGTGATTAGCACAGAGTAAAAGTTTTAAATTGGTCATTTATTATTATTTAGTTCTATATTTACTTGCTTATATTTTTATCTTGTATCTCCTTCCTCTTTATTTCTGCCATTCTACCATATTCACCTTATTTTAATTCTTAGAAAGATATGCCAGAATACATTATCTTTGCTTATTTCAGAATGTCATGTAAATGGAATCATATGGCATATAACCTTTTGAGACTGGGTTCTCTCATTTAACATAATGCATTTAAGATTCCGCCAAGTTGTCACATGTATAAATAGTTTGTTCATTTGCATATCTGGGTAGTATGTCATTGTCATTTGTACCACAGTACGTTTATTCATTTACCCACTGAAGGTCATTTGGTGTGTTTTCAGTTTCTGGTGATTATATATAATATTACTAAAAGCATCTGTGTACAGGTTTTTGTGTGAGCATAAGTTTTTATTGCTCTAGTATGATTACCTAGAATTAGGACTGCTGGGTCATATGGTAGGTATAGATGTAACTATGTGGGAAACAGAACTGACTACTATACCATTTTTTACTCCCACCATCAAGGTATTTTTTTAAGTCATTCTAATATGTGTAATGGTATCTCACTGTGGCTTCAATTTGAATTTCCCTAATGACTACTGTTGAGCATCTTTTAATGTATTCATTTGCCATCTATAACTTCTTTGGTGAATCGTCTATCCAAATATTTTGCCATTTTTTATTGGGCTTTTTTATTGTGGATATTTTGTACTTCGTTATATATTTTGATATATGTTTCAAGTATTTCTTTTTCCAATTTGTGGCTTATTTTCTAACAGAGTCTTTAAAAGAGCAAAAGGGGGGGGCGGAGCAAGATGGTCGAATAGGAACAGCTCCAGTCTCCAACTCCCAGCGCGAAGGACACAGAAGACCGGTGATTCCTGCATTTTGAACTGAGGTACTGGGGTCATCTCACTAGTGAGTGCCGGACAAT